>NW_027362626.1:0-27518 GCF_042186555.1 Aquarana catesbeiana | reverse complement strand
GTGCCAAACACTTGTTGCCGGCGTGACACTTTGTGCAAGGAGTGACCAGCCTAAACCCTCGCCAGCCGTCCCAAGAAATGAACTAAATTTATAGTGGGAAGGTGTGTGGGGGGGGGGGGGGGAGATTCAAAATTATTCAATTAGAAGCTGATAAAACCAAGCTTGTGCGGGGTGGAGTTTTACAACTGGCCTGGACAGATTGCAGTGCAAGCGGGGGCAACAGAATAAGGTTAAATGTTTGATCTTGTTCAGGGCAGCAGAATACAAAATAAGTAACACTTTCAAAAATAAACAAGTATAGACAGTAGTTTCAAATTCTTAGTAAGGCAGAATTAAACTTCCATTAGGCAATGTAGTCCAGTGTTGAAGAGAAGAGTGGAGTCTTTGCAGCTACCAGAGGGTATGAAGAGTCAGGTGGGAAATCGCAGACAGGTAGATCGACTTTTGTGTTGCAGGGAAGACCAGTCTAGTTACCTGAAAGAGTAGAGCAGAGAAGGCATGGTGAGGAGATGGTGAAGATGACAGGTGGTCTTGTTAGAAGAAGTGTCCGTGTCCAAGTGCCAAACACTTGTTGCCGGCGTGACACTTTGTGCAAGGAGTGACCAGCCTAAACCCTCGCCAGCCGTCCCAAGAAATGAACTAAATTTGTAGTGGGAAAGTGTGTGTGGGGGGGGAGATTCAAAATATTCAATTAGAAGCTGATAAAACCAAGCTTGTGGGGGGTGGGGGTTTACAACTGGCCTGTTCAGATTGCAGTGCAAGCGGGGGCAACAGAATAAGGTTAAATGTTTGATCTTGTTCAGGGCAGCAAAATACAAAATAAGTGACACTTTTAAAAACAAACAAGTATAGACAGTAGTTTCAAATTCTTAGTAAGGCAGAATTAAACTTCCATTAGGCAATGTAGTCCAGTGTTGAAGAGAAGAGTGGAGTCTTTGCAGCTACCAGAGGGTATGAAGAGTCAGGTCGGAAATCTCAGACAGGTAGAGCAACTTTTGTGTTGCAGGGAAGAACAGTGTAGTTACCTGAAAGAGTAGAGCAGAGAAGGCATGGTGAGAAGATGGTGAAGAAGACTGGTGGTCTTGTTAGAAGAAGTGCCCGTGTCCAAGTGCCAAACACTTGTTGCCGGCGTGACACTTTGTGCAAGGAGTGACCAGCCTAAACCCTCGTCAGCCGTCCCAAGAAATGAACTAAATTTATAGTGGGAAGCTGTGGGGGGGAGATTCAAAATTATTCAATTAGAAGCTGATAAAACCAAGCTTGTTGGGGGGGGGGGGTTACAACTGGCCTGGACAGATTGTAGTGCAAGCGGGGGCAACAGAATAAGGTTAAATGTTTGATCTTGTTCAGGGCAGCAAAATACAAAATATGTGACACTTTTAAAAACAAACAAGTATAGACAGTAGTTTCAAATTCTTAGTAAGGTAGAATTAAACTTCCATTAGGCAATGTAGTCCAGTGTTGAAGAGAAGAGTGGAGTCTTTGCAGCTACCAGAGGGTATGAAGAGTCAGGTGGGAAATCGCAGACAGGTAGAGCAACTTTTGTGTTGCAGGGAAGACCAGTGTAGTTACCTGAAAGAGTAGAGCAGAGAAGGCATGGTGAGGAGATGGTGAAGAAGACTGGTGGTCTTGCTAGAAGAAGTGCCCGTGTCCAAGTGCCAAACACTTGTTGCCGGCGTGACACTTTGTGCAAGGAGTGACCAGCCTAAACCCTCGCCAGCCGTCCCAAGAAATTAACTAAATTTATAGTGGGAAGGTGTGTGTGGGGGGGGGAGATTCAAAATATTCAATTAGAAGCTGATAAAACCAAGCTTGTGGGGGGTGGGGGTTTACAACTGGCCTGGACAGATTGCAGTGCAAGCGGGGGCAACAGAATAAGGTTAAATGTTTGCTCTTGTTCAGGGCAGCACAATACAAAATAAGTGACACTCAAAAACAAACAAGTATAGACAGTAGTTTCAAATTCTTAGTAAGGCAGAATTAAACTTCCATTAGGCAATGTAGTCCAGTGTTGAAGAGAAGAGTGGAGTCTTTGCAGCTACCAGAGGGTATGAAGAGGCAGGTGGGAAATCGCAGACAGGTAGAGCGACTTTTGTGTTGCAGGGAAGACCAGTGTAGTTACCTGAAAGAGTAGAGCAGAGAAGGCATGGTGAGGAGATGGTGAAGATGACAGGTGGTCTTGTTAGAAGAAGTGCCCGTGTCCAAGTGCCAAACACTTGTTGCCGGCGTGACACTTTGTGCAAGGAGTGACCAGCCTAAACCCTCGCCAGCCGTCCCAAGAAATGAACTAAATTTATAGTGGGAGGCAGTGGGGGGGAGATTCAAAATTATTCAATTAGAAGCTGATAAAACCAAGTTTGTGGGGGGTGGGGTTTTACAATTGGCCTGGACAGATTGCAGTGCAAGCGGGGGCAACAGAATAAGGTTAAATGTTTGATCTTGTTCAGGGCAGCAGAATACAAAATAAGTGACACTTTCAAAAACAAACAAGTATAGACAGTAGTTTCAAATTCTTAGTAAGGCAGAATTAAACTTCCATTAGGCAATGTAGTCCAGTGTTGAAGAGAAGAGTGGAGTCTTTGCAGCTACCAGAGGGTATGAAGAGTCAGGTGGGAAATCGCAGACAGGTAGTGCGACTTTTGTGTTGCAGGAAAGACCAGTGTAGTTACCTGAAAGAGTAGAGCAGAGAAGGCATGGTGAGGAGATGGTAAAGATGACAGGTGGTCTTGTTAGAAGAAGTGCCCGTGTCCAAGTGCCAAACACTTGTTGCCGGCGTGACACTTTGTGCAAGGAGTGATGATAAGGTCAGGGATTTAATTTAGAGTTCTCACTTAATATAATGCCTACGTGTAAATCTGTTATGAATGTAACCTTTGGCTGCTGAACTCGATTGAAGCTGCTTTTGTTTCCTTGTATCTGTATTGCCATGGTGTTGGAGCTTGTGCTTGTAGCCCAGGTGACTCCTGTTGTTGTTTACCCTTGCCCTGTGTGGGGGTAGTGCTGATGCTATTGTTTGTATAATTGCCTATAAAAGGCCTTTGAAAGAAGTAAAGGGAGCAGTCCTTTATGCTCAGAACTGATGCACGGATTTCTGACTCTGTGTCTTAATTCCTATAGAAGCAATAATTTGACAAAGCAATATAAACTTAAAGCAACTTGTTTAAGAGTTGCCCCTAACATTTTGGCGCCCGAACAGGGACTCACCAAGTTGCTACAAGTGGTGGCTGAGCTACGCTGACGGAACGAAAGGACAGGCATTCCGGGAACCACAGATCAAAAACCTGGCCAGGTAAGAAAAAGCTTTATTTTTCTTATATTCTGTGCTCCCCTGATTTGTGCCTATCCGTTCTGTCAGTTACGGTTCTCCTGGTTTTAAAACACCAGCCTCTGTAGTGGTGAGTCTAGAATTACTGCATATTTTGGTTTATATTGCTGGAATTATTTGTTTGTTTGTCTGTCTGTCTTGTTGAGAAAGTGAATGAGCCTTGCCCAGGTTGGTATGAATTGAAAGAATATCATCCCAATGAGCAACGGAATGCGCCCTTCCGGGGGGTCTGACGCTTAAGTTTGATATTCAATTTAGTTCATAAACCATAGACGGGTTGAGAGTATAAGCCCTGTCTGCTCCATAAAGCAGGGATAAGAGTGCATGAGAGGGATCCCAGATACGGGGAGGGAATAAGGTCTCCATAAAGTCCGAAGATCTAGTCGGATACCTGGCCACTTAAAGGAATGCTTGTATATGTTGTAGCCGCATTCTTGTATATGTTATAGCCACATTCTGGTTTGTTATTGGGCTAGCATATAAAGTAATTATTTGTTATTGGGCTAGCATATAAAGTAATTCGATTTCAGAAATCTCATTCCGGAGAGGTTTTTAGTATTCTAGCACCCCAGGAGGAAGGCAACGAGGAACTAGTGTAACTTAGTTAAGTGTTTTATATTGTACACTAAGTGTCCCACACGCTACCTAGGCAGGACTGTTAGAATGGGCCAGAGGAACACAAAACCCCGTCAGGGAATTGTGGCGCACTATACGGTGCCACAGATAATTAAGAACATTTATGGGAAAACCGAAGCACAGGACTTAAAGGATGTCCTTCGTAAATTTAAGATGAAAGGAGCAGCGGGCTTAGACCCGGATGTATGGAGTGAAATAAAAAGAGACAGACAAGGAAAGGTGTTAGAGAAGCAATGGATGCGTCAGGTTCAATGCTTAATTAAGGTCTCAAATAGAGCGAAAGAAGAGGGGTGGAAATATAATCCAGATTGTGATGGTTGGGATATGAAAGATAGAAGAACAAAAAATGTTGAGGCTCCCAGCTCAGCCATCCCACCCCCATACACTGACGTAGAATGTAAACCACACAAGATATATCCTGTACTTGAGGGGAGAGGATGGGTTTGTCAGGTTTGTGGAGCACAAAACCCAGAATGGGCAGTAGAATGTGTGCATTGTGGAGCACAAAAACCTCATCCAGAAACTGTAGCTCCCGTACGCACTGATACACGCATTGTTCAGGTAAACAATCCAGAATTTTGACAAGCAGCCCATCCAAATGCCCCGCCTACTGTCACTCATAGAATGCAAATAAGGACTTGGGCACCATGGTCGGCAGACACCCTTATGGCATTAATACAGAGCGCCCCAGACCCGGTGGCAAAGCCAGCTGCTTTCTGTAGATTTGTGACACAGTTAATGAATACACATGAAGCGACCTGGCAGGATGGGGAGGATCTATGCAGACACAAAATGACTCTGACCCTGTTTAACCAGTTTATGACAGAAATAGGTCCACACAGACCTGCAGGACAAGTTGATGGGGATGGCAACCTGGAGGCAGGACATGTCAGACATATAGACTCAAGGGCCCCTTTTATTGCTAGATTAGAAGCTTTTTGTCATGGACCCCCTCTCCTGTTGTTTTGCTTATCACCCATGAAGCAAATGCCAGGACAGACTGTATCGGAATTTTACTTATCTATGGAAAGTATGATGGCCGATGAGGGATTGGACTTGGCCCTGCCAGTCACAATCCGAGCCTTCAATAGACAATTTATGGAGGGATTAATTCCACAGATAAGTGAGAGACTGAAAGCCTGCACACCAGAGTGGAGGGCAACTAGAGATAGAGGGACGTTGTTACAAAAAGCGCAAGGCATAGAGGCGGACTTAGCAGAAACCAAAGGGAGGAAATCTCATGCTATCAACGCACTCGGGGGTTCCCAAGAGCAAGGTAGAGGTTCCTTTCGCAAACCCCTTACCTGTCACTACTGTAACAAGATTGGTCACATCAGACGCAACTGTAGGAAAAGAATAAGGGATGAAGGAGAGGAAGGTGTTGATTCTCCAGTTAATCAGAGAAGGAACCAGCCCAGGGACAACAAAAATAGTCATATCAGGCAGCAGGGAGATGGTCCACGAGCATGACTCGCCCCGGTTTTAGAAAAATCCAAAACAACAATGCTTAAGACAAATATAACGGTTGGTAATAAGAAAATCTCTTGTTTAGTCGATACAGGAGCTTCACGCTCGTTACTTTCTGATTCTGAACTACTCCCTGGCCAAAAATCACCTGACACTTTACTAATAACTGGATATGATGGCATTTTAGCCGACACCCCGCTTACAAAACCTCTGAAAGTTAAAGTAGGAAACCACATGTTCCTTTCACGCTTTCTGGTATCCAGAGAAGCCCCCACTAATTTGTTAGGAGCTGACATTTTGCAGAAAATAGGAGCTAACATTACCTATCACCCAGATGGCACTGTCACCTTAGCTATAGGGGATAATCAAGAAAACATGGAGATGTGTAACCTGAGAACTATGGGAGAAACATCCAGCTGATGTTGGACTTTTGCCCATACCTCCGGTTACCCTACAGCTGATTCCAGGAGCAGTGCTTCCCCAACAAAAACAGTATCCACTCAGTGCACCCCAAGAGGCGGCCATAGAAATGCAGGTCCAATCCTTCTTAAAAAGTGGAGTTCTAAAAGAGGTAAAATCACCGGCAAACACTCCCTTGTACCCGGTTAAAAAGAAATCAGTAGCCGGTAGTCCGGTTAAGTATAGAATGGTCCAAGACCTTAGAGCGGTCAACAAAATACTAGCCCCGATGACACCTTTAGTACCCAATCCACATACATTACTGTCACAAATACCATCAACCAGTATGTACTTTACGGTTATAGATTTAGCGAACGCTTTCTTTTCCGTCCCGCTTGCTGAAGAATGCCAACTTTGGTTTGCATTTTCCCTCAAAAATCGGCAACTAACCTGGACGCGCCTACCTCAGGGTATGGCGCATTCACCTACCTTGTATTCGCAAGCATTGCAAACGGTGTTGGGAGAATGGGTACCACCAGATTCCTGTGTATTGTTACAATATGTGGATGATTTATTGTTATGCTGCCCTGACAAGGAAACTTGTTTGGCCACCACCCTTAATTTGTTGCGATTTTTGGCAGAAAAAGGTTGCAAGGTTAATAAGAAAAAGTTGCAAGTGTGTCAGGAAAAAGTTATCTTTTTGGGACATTGTATATCACAGGGTACGAGACATCTCACTGAGGAGAGGGTTCAAGTGATAAAGGGAATGTTACCCCCACGGAATTTCAAACAATTGCGTATGTTTTTAGGTATTGTGTCATATTGTAGACAGTGGATACCACACGCTAGCGCTTTGATGCAGCCATTATACGATTGTTTGAAAATTGTACCGTATATGCTTACAGAAGTAGCTTATGAGTCGTTTGTCACTTTGAAAAAGTTGTTCTGCCCCGGCTATTGGTATACCAGATTACACCAAGATATTTAATCTGTACATTGCTGAGATCGCTGGACACGCCACAGGTGTTCTGACACAGGCACATGTAAAACAAAGACCAATCGCTTACTTTTCAGCAGCATTAGATCCAGTATCTAGAGGTTCACCGTCTTGTAGCTGCAGTGTCAATTATCATAGATAAGTCATCAGAGATTGTTCTAGACAATCCAGTCGTAGTGCATACCACACATGACATACATGCAATCTTGTCTCAGGTACAGCCCAAACACATTTCAATGGCTAGGCAATTAAGGTTACAGTGTACTTTACTCTTACCTCCAAATGTCACTTTTCAGCGCTGTTCAACCTTAAATTTGGCCACCTTTTTGCCTCTTCAGTCACCAGATTTGGCAAGGGGGAATGATAGTACTAATAGTACTAGTGAGAAAAGAAATGAGGACACTGACACTCTTTTGTTTAAAGAGGTAGATGAACACGATTGTTTTCAGCTCATGGAACAGGAGACAATGGGATTCCCACACGTTACAGATACACCAATTTTAAACGCTGAGTACACCTTGTACATAGATGGCAGCAGGTTTGCTGATGACAAAGGTAAATATCACACAGGGTATGCTGTAGTGACTGATACCCGGGTGATTGAAGCACAGGCCTTACCAGCCCACATGTCAGCACAGGAAGCAGAATTAAAAGCTTTAGAACAAGCCCTAGAATACTTAAAAGGACGAGAAGGGAGTATTTACACTGACTCCGCTTACGCTTATGGTGTAGCGCACGATTATGGCCACATATGGAGGGCTAGAGGTTATCTGACAGCAGCAGGTACACCTGTAAAACATGGAGAAGGGATTAAGAGAGTCCTGAACAATCTTCAAAAGGTTAAACGAGTGGCCATTATGAAGATAGCGGCACACACGAGCGCAAAAACAATTGAGGCAAAAGGAAATGCATTTGCAGATTTGACTGCAAAACAGGCAGCTCTAGGGGAAGGAAGCCCTGAGACCTTAGCAGCGGTAGAGGTGAGTATCCCAGAACCAACATGGCAGCAGCTGAGTAAATTACAGGAGCAAGCATGGGGAGAGCGAGAAAGATAAGTGGGTCAGGATGGGAGCAGCACCAGACCTTGACAATGTATGGAGGGAAGGAGGCAAAATATGCCTACCTGCCTCTCTGTACCCAGCAATGGCAGCGGCAGTTCACCTACCCACGTCAGTTCCAATTCCATGTATAGGATTGTGAACCAAGGATGGCTCGCCCCTGGATTCAGTAGCACTGAAAGAAACTACTGTGCAGCCTGCCAAATCTGTCTCCTGAATAACCCAGGACAGAAAGTGAAAACCCCACGAAAACACCAGGTCCGGGCCCATACAAATGCCTAAGAGCGGCCCCTTTGAATTTGTCCTCGTGTGTATCGATTTATTCTCAGGTTGGCCCGAAAGTTATCCAGTAAAATCAGCTACAGCTAAAGCCACAGCTAAGAAACTGATCACTGAGTTAATACCTAGGTTTGGTCTTCCTGAAACCATAGAATCAGATAGGGGGACACACTTTACAGGAGAAATCATGCAGAATGTGATGACCATGTTAGGGGTTCAACAAAGTTTCCACACCCCTTACCACCCACAGAGTTCAGGATCAGTGGAGAGAGTAAATGGGACAATAAAGCTAAAAATACAAAAAGCCATGCAAGAGTTAAACAAGCCTTGGCCAGAATGCCTGCCTCTGGCTTTATTCTCTATAAGGTACACTCCAACAGGAAAAACAGGATTATCCCCATACGAAATACTTTTTGGGAATGCACCTAGATTAGGTTTATACTTTCCACAGAGTATACAATTGCAATGTGATAGTTTGACTGCATATGTGATACAATTACAACAACGTCTAACTAAGATCCACAAAAGTGTGTATTCTTCTCTTCCAGACCCTAATTCAATAACAGGTACACATACGCTGCTACCAGGGGATTATGTATATGTAAAGAAACACACCAGAAAGACATTGGAACCCAGGTTTGAAGGTCCTTACCAAGTACTCTTGACCACAGCCACCTCAGTAAAGCTGGAAGGAAAACCTACCTGGATACACGCATCACATTGCAAGAAACAACCCGAGAAAACAACATGATGAAATATCTACTTACATATTTTTTGTTGAAGATTGTTGTTTTACAAATATATGCATGGACTCCTGGTATTAATGTACTTGAAGTAGAGGAAACAACAACTTTCGAATGGGCTATAGATGATCCTAAAGTAGCAAATGATTCAGGATATGAGATGAATAAGGATTATAATGTAGGTAATTACACTGTTAAAGGACACAGGCGACCATTTCATATAGATGTAGGTATTGCATGGATACAGGCGGACCCATTCTCAGAAGTAACTATAACCTTCCAGTGGAATGACAATATGAGCTTTCCTTTCAATAACAATAAAAATCATAGGTGCCATAAAATATCCCTTTCACAGACGTGGAAACAAGCCCGGGAACGGGTGGTAGGACAAATGTACCAAATATTAACCACAATAGCAGGGGGAGAAAATATATCAGAAGGGATGTTTAATCTGACAGATATTACCGTTAATCAATCCAGTACTTTCCTCTGTGCATCTTGGTGGAGGGAAGAGAGAGTTGATGGGTGGTACTGGTATGCACAGACCTATGGGTTTCACATACAAATGGAGGAAGAAGTAACGCCAACAATTGAATCTTCCATATTAACACCCGTACCAAACACTTGCATAAATGTATCAACATCACAACAGAAAACAAAAATAAAATTCAATATCACCTTTCCCCCGATACCGGAGTGTAGGTATAAACGAGAATGGTACGACACACTATTGGGACTGACAGGTACAGGGATGGGAATTTTAAACTCGGTCGAGATAGAAGAAATGAACAACAGATGGAAGCATGCAGGGGGACACATAGCTGACAGCTTGACTATCACAAGCAAATGGTTACCCACCACTTTTGAAACCCAACTGCAAGAAATACCCCTATTACAATTTTTGGGAGGGTTAATAAATCACACGATAGGAGCAGAGCTCCAGCTGTGGAATCAAAGTCAACAGTTTGTAAATTTCACACAGTGCTCTTTTAACCTCTTATCTTATCATATACAAATAAATAGGGCCAGGACTGAACTACAGTTGGGAAATTATCATACCTGGATGAAATATTTTAAGGGTCTAACTGACGATGGTGTATGGTTCCAAGTAAAAGGGGATAAAATAGAATGTGAGGATAAATGGTGTGTAGGAAGGTTCGAAGCATACCGGGTAGCAGATGTAATGGAAATGTGTAAAATAGTGGTCATGCCACTAGTAATTGAAGACGAGTTTTGGTATCCAGAAATATATGGGAAATATGTAGATAAAGGAAACAGAACCCATGATTTAACTCTATGTGAAGGAACTAATAAGGGAATGGTATGTGGCAGAAGTTCCCCAGTATATGAACCTTGCTTGTTAAAATACCAAACTAGCATATGCAAAATGCAAAGAACACAGATAAATGTGAACAATAGATTCATAGAAATAGGACCCCAGCATATTTGTATCATTACTAATGATAACCGCACCATGTCAGCATTAAATAAATTGGCGCCGTTTGCGGGATGTATAAAAAAGATTAAAATATTACAATGGGGTAACGACACCTATCTTTTTGAACCAGACGCCGATAAGATATTCTCTTCAGTCTATGAGGTACATAATCTCACTGACACTACACCCTTTATAATTTCTTTAGACCCACTAAAACAGGTTTTGGAACAATCAGAGTTGTTAAGACAACACATAGAAACACTAGAACATATCCTACAGAATAACCTTGTATCTGCAATTATTGACAAAGGTAGACTAGTACATCTTTCCTCACAGATACAACAGGATACTGCACCACATTGGTGGGATATATTTAGTGGAATGTCTTCTACAGCAACCAATACCTTTCACTGGTTGTTAAGTCCAATGGTAATTATTATTCTAATATTAATATCACTTACAATCAAAAATATATGTGTATACAGGAAAATAAATAGGAAAATTAGGAGAATAGACACGGCATACCGATAAATGTGTATTGACATCACCCTACTCCTATAAAACTCCTCTTCTTGAATTTTAAGATGTTGGTAATACCTAGGGGGATGGGTTCTACCCCTCTGACAACTCGCGGTCAGGGAAAGGACTCTGGGGAAAAACTGGCTAGAACTTATTCATGAGGACCCAGGGGGAGGGAGAGGATGATGTCAAAGGGGGAAATTGATAAGGTCAGGGATTTAATTTAGAGTTCTCACTTAATATAATGCCTACGTGTAAATCTGTTATGAATGTAACCTTTGGCTGCTGAACTCGATTGAAGCTGCTTTTGTTTCCTTGTATCTGTATTGCCATGGTGTTGGAGCTTGTGCTTGTAGCCCAGGTGACTCCTGTTGTTGTTTACCCTTGCCCTGTGTGGGGGTAGTGCTGATGCTATTGTTTGTATAATTGCCTATAAAATGCCTTTGAAAGAAGTAAAGGGAGCAGTCCTTTATGCTCAGAACTGATGCACGGATTTCTGACTCTGTGTCTTAATTCCTATAGAAGCAATAATTTGACAAAGCAATATAAACTTAAAGCAACTTGTTTAAGAGTTGCCCCTAACAGTGACCAGCCTAAACCCTTGCCAGCCGTCCCAAGAAATGAACTAAATTTATAGTGGGAAGGTGTGTGGGGGGGGGGGATTCAAAATTATTCAATTAGAAGCTGATAAAACCAAGCTTGTGGGGGGTGGAGTTTTACAACTGGCCTGGACAGATTGCAGTGCAAGCGGGGGCAACAGAATAAGGTTAAATGTTTGATCTTGTTCAGGGCAGCAGAATACAAAATAAGTAACACTTTTAAAAACAAACAAGTATAGACAGTAGTTTCAAATTCTTAGTAAGGCAGAATTAAACTTCCATTAGGCAATGTAGTCCAGTGTTGAAAAGAAGAGTGGAGTCTTTGCAGCTACCAGAGGGTATGAAGAGTCAGGTGGGAAATCGCAGACAGGTAGAGCGACTTTTGTGTTGCAGGGAAGACCAGTGTAGTTACCTGAAAGAGTAGAGCAGAGAAGGCATGGTGAGGAGATGGTGAAGATGACAGGTGGTCTTGTTAGAAGAAGTGCCCGTGTCCAAGTGCCAAACACTTGTTGCCGGCGTGACACTTTGTGCAAGGAGTGACCAGCCTAAACCCTCGCCAGCCGTCCCAAGAAATGAACTAAATTTATAGTAGGAAGGTGTGTGTGGGGGGGGGGAGATTCAAAATATTCAATTAGAAGCTGATAAAACCAAGCTTGTGGGGGGTGGGGGTTTATAACTGGCCAGTTCAGATTGCAGTGCAAGCGGGGGCAACAGAATAAGGTTAACTGTTTGATCTTGTTCAGGGCAGCAAAATACAAAATAAGTGACACTTTTAAAAACAAACAAGTATAGACAGTAGTTTCAAATTCTTAGTAAGGCAGAATTAAACTTCCATTAGGCAATGTAGTCCAGTGTTGAAGAGAAGAGTGGAGTCTTTGCAGCTACCAGAGGGTATGAAGAGTCAGGTCGGAAATCGCAGGCGGGTAGAGCGACTTTTGTGTTGCAGGAAAGACCAGTGTAGTTACCTGAAAGAGTAGAGCAGAGAAGGCATGGTGAGGAGATGGTGAAGATGACAGGTGGTCTTGTTAGAAGAAGTGCCCGTGTCTAAGTGCCAAACACTTGTTGCCAGCGTGACACTTTGTGCAAGGAGTGACCAGCCTAAACCCTCGCCAGCCGTCCCAAGAAATGAACTAAATTTATAGTGGGAAGGTGTGGGGGGGAGATTCAAAATTATTCAATTAGAAGCTGATAAAACCAAGCTTGTGGGGGGTGGGGTTTTACAACTGGCCTGGACAGATTGCAGTGCAAGCGGGGGCAACAGAATAAGGTTAAATGTTTGATCTTGTTCAGGGCAGCAGAATACAAAATAAGTGACACTTTCAAAAACAAACAAGTATAGACAGTAGTTTCAAATTCTTAGTAAGGCGGGGAGATGGGCGGAGCCTAGCGGAGCAGACATGCATTGTTAGAGCTCCGCACCGCTGAGGAGAGAAGAGAAGGACTAAGCGGAGCCTGCAGGCTCAAAAGGTATCCATTTGAACCTTTTTGCCCCAGGGAACAAACTGTGAAAGTCTGGGCAGGAAATATGGTACTGGGAGGAAACCGTGGCAGAAATAAAAATCACCTCACAAAGAGCTCACAGGCACTCACTGCAACTAAAGCAGCTCCAGTCACCTCACAATATACAGCATCAGGGCGCTCTCACAGACAGAAAATGTCACAGCAAAACTCTCCATTTGAGTCAGATACAGAACAAATCCTCTCACAAACTTCTCCACAAGCCTCCTCAGCATCCCCAGTAATATTATTACAATTTGAAAAGATGCTTCATAAGGCTTTAAAACAAACCTCAGAAAAAAATAACAATAAGCCTAACCAAAGAAATAAGAGAGCTGGGAAACCGCACCGCAGCCTTAGAAATAAAAATGGATGAAATTGAAATTACAACCCAAGTAAATATAACAGAATTGGAACAATTAAAAGAAGAGAATTTAATACTTCAAACTAAGCTCGAAGATTACGAAAATAGAGCCAGACGTTCAAACTTGCGCATAAGGGGAATACCTGAAACTGTGACAGACCTGCAATCTACTATTACTGCTCTATTACAAGAACTAAAGCCAGATATCCCTATTGAACGTTTAGAACTGGACAGAGTACACAGAGCCCTCACAGCCAAAAAGAAAGATGGACCCCCACGTGATATAATCACAAAATTTCATTATTACAGAACAAAAGATCAAATACTAATTGCTGCAAGAGAAAAAAAAGGAACTTAATTTTCAAGGACACAATTATCAAATTTTTGCTGACCTATCCCAACTTACTATTACTAAAAGACCATCCATGAAACCCCAACTAATGGAACTGCAACGCCACAACATTATGTATCAATGGGGCTTCCCCTTTTCAGTCAGATTTAACTACCAAGGTACAATTTACAGAAGCAGATGAACTACAACAAACCCTTTTAAAATTAAATCTGACAGAACCCACAAGCAGCAACTCTCCCACACGCAGAAGAATGGCATCATCTTCACCTTCAGGCAGCACTCAGAAAATTTCAGAACAAAATGGGAATCATCATTCTCACAAAAGAGGCCGTTATGCCACATTATCCATGGACCAAGAAGATTCAATGGACTGACATCCTAATTCCTGATATCTCTTCATTTATTATACTAAGAGATGGTTCTCTATAAAAAAACCTGTATTTATAACTGAATGTAACTGCATTCTGATAGTCACACACTGTGTGGGATCATGTTACATTCCAGTTATATTTCTTATTACTTCTGATTCATATAGCCTTAGAATATATAAGTGAAATAAGGAAATTCTTGTTCAGTTATATATTATCAGGTAATAACAATAGATTTATTACTTTTTAGGACAAATATGTTCAATAATCCAGAAGTAATGGAAGCTTTCTCTTTCTTTTCTTAAAACAAATATTTCTTTCTCGAACATCACGGGACACAGAGCCACAGTAATTACTGATGGGTTATATAGGTATCACTGGTGATTGGACACTGGCACACCCTATCAGGAAGTTCAACCCCCTATATAATCCCTCCCCCTTGCAGGGATACCTCAGTTTTTACGCCAGTGTCTTAGGTGATGGACGTGTAAAGATGTCCTGTGCTGAGCTCCAAAGGGAATATCCTAAGATCCTATACTGGGGCAAGCCAGGCGAACCGGATCCATTCAAAGTGTCTTTTCATGGCCGAATTGAATGGTACCCGGGCCTCGTGTCCGAAGAAACGAGGTTTTACCCGTAATGCTTCTCTTTTTAGAGAGCTGGACCCCGCAGATCAGAAAATGGCTTTAAACTTCCTAATTTCTGGCGAGGTGCTTTACGGTCCCAGAACTGTTGGATCCCCCTACTGATGGGGGCCCCAGTCTCTGACGGTTTTTTCAAACGGAGCCCACCGTGAGAGGTGAAGATTGGGTCTGTGTAAACGGCACCCTGCGGCTGGATAAGGTAAGAGGAGATTCCACAGAATTTTTGAGTTCTAGTGGCTTTTCTCCTTTAAGGTAAATGCATGCTATGCCTATTGTGACCACCGGGGGCTGCCAAGAGCACAAACCTACACATGCTGAATGTCTGTCTCAGGTGTTGTAATCGCTGTGTATGTCCCAGCGTATCAAGCAGGCTACAAGCAGGTAAGGTGGATGGGGGGATTTCTCATGTTTGAATGTTCCCCCCCAGGCTAGAGAGGGGCCACAGGGGTCTAGAAAGTGGTTATACCACCCGGGCTCTGTGGCCTAATGGCCACCATCTCTGAAGATAGCCGTTCAGGCAAATCTTGTTACCAGTCTCCCTCCTTCCCCCCCCCCCATCCCCAGCCTTTTCTCCAGAGCATGACAGGAGAGTCGGTAGTGCGGGAAGCGCTCGTTTTTTTTCAAAACTCGAGGGGGGGGGCGGTAGAGGAGGGGGCGGGATGTCAGCACAGAGTGTTTAGACTCCCACTCAGGCCAGCTGCAGGCTATTAAAGGCACTCTGTACAGGTGCACTCAGCCTTCTGAGAGACACAGAGCTGACGGTCGCATGTAAGGTGGGACACAGGCATTCTCCTAGGCAGCATTTACTGAAGTAACACCAGACTGAGCATTGGGTAGCAAGGCTTTTAGCCAGACTACATCGCTCAGCGGACAGTGTTCATTTGTATACCTCACACCTTGTTGCTTTGCACTATGGGTAGAAGAGGTTCAAGCACCCCAGGAACCAGAGACACTAGGGGATCTCGTTCAGGTTCTGAGGGCCCCCTGTCGGCAGCATCCTTCCCCCCTAAAGATGGGCCAGGGACGGCTAGCCAGGGAGAGCCATCGGGGTCAGGGGCTACACCTGCTTCTGGCACTTCAGCCCCTGTATATATTACACAAGAGGTTTTTTCCTCAACCATTAATGGTCTAGAGGAAAGATTAATGGCCATGATTACGTCTTCACTCAGTGGAAGAAAACGCACTAGGCCTTCCTCTGTTCCCCAAGACCCTCAGACAGAGGAGCTCTGGGATAAAGGAGATGAATCCCTTTCAGAGGATCAGGATGGGATGGATGATTCCTCTTCGGAGGATTCAGGTGGAGAGGGACCCTCTGCGACTTCCCAAGAGGAGAAAGTCTTAGTGCAGATCCTCACTGGATTGGTCCGCTCCACATTTAAGTTGCCCATACCTGAAACTGCTAAAGAATCCTCTTCTGCTTTGGGGTCACTGAAACCTTTCCAAGCAGCACATGCTTTTCCTGTTCATACTTTACTTGAAAAGCTTATTTATTCTGAGTGGGATCACCCAGACAAACGTTTTTTTCCGCCGAGAAAGTTTTCAACACTTTATCCGATGGAAGAAAAGTTTATTAAAATGTGGGGAATACCAGCTATTGATGCCGCCATTTCCTCCATAAATAATAGCCTGACTTGTCCTGTAGACAATGCTCAGATGCTCAGGGATCCTGTAGATGAAAGGATGGAATCCCTATTGAAGGATGTTTTCTCCTTAGCAGGATCAGTGGCCCAACCTGCAATAGCAGCGATTGGAGTCTGTCAATACTTAAGAGACCATGTTAAGCAGGTCATCAAAGTATTACCTGAACAGCAGGCCCAGGGGTTTGCTAACCTTCCAGCGGCCTTATGCTTTGTGGTTGACGCCATTAGAGATTCTATCGTGCAAACCTCCCGTCTTTCACTGGGGTTGGTGCATATACGTAGAATCCTATGGTTGAAAAATTGGTCAGCCGAAGCACCATGTAAGAAGCTACTGGCTGGGTTTCCATTTCGTGGTGCAAGGTTGTTTGGAGAGGACTTGGATAACTATATCAAGAGAATCTCTTGTGGGAAAAGCACTCTCTTACCTGTCAAGAAGAAGAGTAAGCGTCCCTCTTTCAAACGGACTCTTTCCCCAGCGCCGGGGGCTTCAGCCTCCAGGCAGTCTCGACGGCCGCCTCCATCGGGGTCCAGAGACAAGAGTCAACCCCAGGGACAAAAGAAGTCCTGGGGAAAGAAGCCTACTAGGCAAAACACTAAGACCTCTGCATGAGGGGGCGCCCCCGCTCACTCGAGTGGGGGGAAGACTGCGACAATTCTCAGAGCTCTGGCAGGAGGACTTCCAGGACAGATGGGTAGTCTCCACGGTAACCTTAGGGTACAAGCTGGAGTTTCAGGAATTCCCTTCTCCTCGGTTCCTCAGATCAAATGTTCCCAGAGACCCAGAGAAGAAGCAGTCGCTCCTTCTAGCGTTAGAGCGACTTTTGTCGCAGGAGGTCATTATGATAGTTCCCGCAAAGGACCAGGGATTGGGCTTCTATTCCAACCTTTTTACGGTCCAAAAGCCAAATGGGGATGTCAGGCCCATTTTGGACTTAAGGGATCTGAACCGATTCCTAAGGATTCAATCCTTCCGCATGGAATCAATTCGAACAGTAGTTCCCACCCTGCAGGGAGGAGAATTTCTGGCATCAATAGACATCAGAGATGCATATCTGCATGTGCCCATTTTTCCTGCTCATCAGAAGTTTCTGCGCTTCGAGGTAGGAGGGCGCCATTTCCAGTTTATGGCTCTGCCCTTTGGGATAGCCACTGCACCTCGAGTGTTCACAAAGATCTTGGCTCCTCCTCTGGCCAGATTAAGGGCTCAGGGTATAGCTGTCATAGCATACCTAGACGACCTGCTCTTGATAGACCGGTCGGTAGCCTCTTTGAATGGAAACTTGAGGACCACGGTCAGGTATCTAGAACACCTGGGTTGGATCCTCAACTTAGAAAAGTCTTTCCTAAAACCAGTAAGAAGACTGGAATATTTAGGTCTGATTATACATACAAGCCAGGAGAAAATATTTCTACCCCAGGCAAAGATCACTGCTTTGAGAGAGCTGATTCTGACAGTAAGGACCAAGAAGGGTCCCTCAGTCCGCCTTTGTATGAGGCTACTAGGGAAGATGGTGTCTTCATTCGAAGCAGTTCCCTATGCTCAGTTTCACTCAAGAATGCTGCAACACAGTATTCTGTCGACCTGGAACAAGAAGGTTCAGGCATTAGACTTTCCGATGCACCTGTCGCATGCGGTGCGTCAGAGCCTCAATTGGTGGCTCATACCCGAAAACCTGCAGAAGGGGAAATCCTTTCTACCAGTTACCTGGACGGTGGTAACAACAGATGCCAGTCTGTCAGGTTGGGGAGCAGTTCTGGAACAGGCTGCGGTCCAAGGAGTATGGTCCAAGACAGAGAGGACCTTACCCATCAACATTCTGGAGATCCGGGCGATACATCTAGCTCTAAAAGCCTGGACTATCAGGCTACAGGGTTGTCCGGTCAGGATCCAGTCCGACAATGCCACAGCAGTGGCTTATGTCAATCATCAGGGAGGCACCCGGAGCCGAGCTGCTCAAAAAGAGGTGAACCAGATCTTAGTCTGGGCAGAGATGCATGTGCCATGCATATCGGCAGTTTTCATCCCGGGAATAGAGAATTGGCAGGCGGACTATCTAAGTCGCCAGCAGTTACTTCCAGGGGAGTGGTCTCTGCATCCCGATGTCTTTTGGGCCATATGCCAAAGATGGGGGGTTCCAGATGTAGATCTCTTTGCATCCCGATTCAACAAAAAGATAGACAGATTTGTGGCAAGGACAAAAGATCCTCTTGCATGCGGGACAGATGCGTTGGTGATTCCGTGGCATCGGTTCTCACTGATTTACGCATTCCCGCCTATTCTGCTACTACCACGACTCCTTCACAGGATCAGGCAGGAAAGGAAGTCGGTACTTCTGGTGGCCCCCGCTTGGCCCAGAAGGACTTGGTATGCAGAAATAGTAAGGATGACGGTAGGTTCCCCGTGGACACTACCGGAACGCCCAGACCTGTTATCTCAAGGTCCAGTGTTCCATCCTGCCTTACAAACGCTAAATTTGACGGTTTGGCTATTGAGACCCACGTTCTGAAGAGTCGTGGGCTCTCAGGTCCTGTCATATCTACCTTGATTAATGCAAGGAAGCCAGCTTCCAGGATGATTTATCATAGAGTCTGGAAAGCTTATATAACCTGGTGTGAATCCAGAGGTTGGCATCCCAGGAAATATGTCATAGGTAGAATCCTTGATTTTCTACAGATGGGATTAGAGATGAAGCTGGGCTTGAGTACCATCAAGGGCCAGGTCTCTGCTTTATCAGTATTATTTCAGCAGCCACTTGCTTCGCATTCTTTGGTCCGAAACTTTATGCAGGGGGTGATGCGTCTTAATCCTCCGGTTAAAGCGCCCCTAAACCCCTGGGACTTGAATTTGGTCCTGGCTGTGTTACAGAAACGTTCTTTTGAACCAATAAGTCAGATTCCTTTGGTCTTGTTGACAAGGAAATTAATTTTTCTGGTGGCCATCTCTTCTGCTAGAAGAGTATCAGAATTAGCAGCTCTTTCCTGTAAGGAGCCTTATTTGATTATACACAAGGATAGAGTGGTACTACGCCCTCATCCTAGTTTTTTACCGAAGGTGGTTTCTGATTTTCATTTAAACCAAGACATTGTTCTACCTTCCTTTTTTCCAGATCCCTGTTCTCCGGAAGAGAGATCTCTACATTCGTTGGATGTAGTAAGAGCAGTTAAGGCCTATCTAGGGGCAACTACTCAGATCCGCAAGACGGATGTTTTGTTTGTGCTGCCAGAGGGTCCCAATAGAGGACAGGCAGCGTCAAAAGCTACCATTTCTAAATGGATTCGACAGTTGATCATTCAAGCTTACGGTTTGAAACAGAAGATTCCTCCGTTTCAGATCAGGGCACATTCCACAAGGGCTATTGGTGCTTCTTGGGCAGTGCATCACCGGGCCTCTATGGCTCAAATCTGCAAGGCCGCAACCTGGTCTTCAGTTCATACATTCACCAGATTCTATCAGGTGGATGTGAGAAGGCATGAGGATATCGCCTTTGGGCGTAGTGTGCTGCAGGCAGCGGTACAGGGTCCTCAGGTCTGATTGCACCCTACTTGGTCGTGGTTCCCCCCCCTCAGGTAGCATTGCTCTGGGACATCCCATCAGTAATTACTGTGGCTCTGTGTCCCGTGATGTTCGAGAAAGAAAATAGGATTTTTTAAAACAGCTTACCTGTAAAATCCTTTTCTTTCGAAGGACATCACGGGACACAGAGGTCCCACCCCTCTTCTAATACACTATATTGCTTGGCTACAAAACTGAGGTATCCCTGCAAGGGGGAGGGATTATATAGGGGGTTGAACTTCCTGATAGGGTGTGCCAGTGTCCAATCACCAGTGATACCTATATAACCCATCAGTAATTACTGTGGCTCTGTGTCCCGTGATGTCCTTCGAAAGAAAAGGATTTTACAGGTAAGCTGTTTTAAAAAATCCTATTATTATTACCTAACTAGTTCCTAGAATTATGTTTTTGTTTATTCTAATCTGAAGCAATACAACCTCAATTTTATGAGTTAACATATCTAAACAGTTACATATGAAAAAAATATGTAATTGTTTACTCTAAAAGGGTTAAAATCCCAAATTAATTCAAACTATCTTCATCAATACCAAAGTTATTAACAGTACCTTTCTAACTGAATTATTTAGCCTAGGGCAAGACTAACCATATACAACCACCCTGGAATAAATAATTTCAACAAAAACTATATTCTGCACTCCAATTAATGAAACATCATTTTGATGTCTTTTGACATAGCACTTCTCTCCTGTAAGCGGAAGATCCGTGTACCCCCATTAGCCCTCCTCATTCTCCCAACCATATTATGTGGGAGTGTGACGAAGGCACTTATTCCCCTGAGAGAGATATTTACTCTCTTTCACTGGTAAATTGTGATTACTTGCAAAAAATAATTTATACAATGTATCATCTAATCTCATATGTTTTTTGTTTACTCTTTACTCCAGAATTCACTGGTTTCTTTTCTATCTATTCATCTCTTCTGTCCACACAGGTTGATCTGCGCAGTCAGCTCTGCATAACAAAAAGTAAGTCAAAACTATTTGATCTGTTGCCATGGCACCACTGAATATACTTTCCCTGAATGTTCAGGGAATAAATGTCCCTCAAAAAAGGACCAAAGCCTTACGTACTTTTCATAACAAGAAGGCTCACATAGTATGCCTCCAAGAAACACACTTCACCAAAGATTCTACTCCAAAATATATTTCTCCTTTTTATCAACAAATTTACACGGCTTCTGCCTGTACCAAGCAAAGGGGAACTCTAATTGCATTTCACCGATCCACACCATTCACCTTATCATCAGAAATTAAAGACCCAGAAGGTAGATACCTGATACTCATGGGTTATATAATGGATACAGCAATCACGGTGATTTCCTACTACGCTCCTAACAAACAACCTACACCATTCCTCTCACATATATTACAAGTGATTAATACACACAAAATAGGAACAGTGATAATGTGTGGGGATTCGAACCAGGTCCTCCTCCCATTTCTAGATAAATCACCTTTTACACCATCCAAAATAACCTCTAGATTACCTTTTTCTCAACTTCTTTCCAAATACAATCTGGTAGATTCGTGGAGAGAAAGTAACCCAATGAAAAAGAAATTCACTTATTTCTCGCACCCTCATCAAACCTTCACCAGAATAGATCATATTTTTCTAACAATAGGAATGATACCAGAAATTATTGCATCAGATATAATTCCGATTCCGTGGTCTGACCATAATGCAGTATACACTACTATAGCCTCAGCCATACCAAAAGCGCTTGACCCAACGTGGTACTTACCGGACATAATGCTCAAACACCCACTACATCAGATGGCCATTGAACAAGCTTTAAAGGAATACATATCAATTAATAATACAACAGACATCTCCCCAATAACACTGTGGGAAGCTCATAAGCCTGTCTTGCGTGGTACAATACAAAGACAAATGGCACTATTTAAACGGGAACGCAAAAATCTAGCAAAAAAACTAGAACTCAATTTTAATGCAGCCTACATATCATTTCAAGATAATCCATCTCAGAGTACAAAATCTCATCTGGAGTCAGTTGATAAATCCCTCAAACGCTCCAAACACAATTTCTACATGAATACAAACAAACCAGGTACATATTTGGCTCGGGCATTAAATTCAACTAACAAATCTTTCAAACCAATACATTTGAAATTATCAAAAAATGTTTACACTTGTAATCCAGTTAAAATAGTCCATAAATTTCACTCACATCTCGCAACTTTATACAAGACAAACAATGAATTTAATCCTACAGAGGCTGAATCCTTCTTCTCAAAAATAACCTTACCTGAGTTATCTCAGAATCAAAAAAAGCAGTTTGGATGAGCCTATAACTATAGATGAAGTTGCTAACGCCATAAAAGACCTAAAACTTAACAAAAGACCAGGCCCAGACGGCTACTCGGCTTTATACTATAAACATTCTCAGAAATACTCTCTCCCATTCTCACTGAAACTTTTAACAAACTTCTAGATGGACATTCTTTTCGGCAAGAAACACTAATGGCAATTGTTTGTATTATCCCAAAACCCCTTTCTGATGATACTTCCTGTGTGAATTATCGGCCTATCTCTCTGTTAAACCTCGATATTAAATTATTAGCAAAAATAATAGCAAAACGCCTCAATAGCATTATAGGAAAATTAATACATAGAGATCAAGTAGGCTTCATGCCAAATAGACAGGCAGGCGATAATATACACAGGGCAGTGTTATTGGCACATATTGCTAAAAAAACGGAAAATCCCTTTATGTTTTCTATCTCTCGATATTAAGAGGGCATTTGACACGTATCCTGGCAATATATGCAATATTCATTACAAAAATGGGGTTTTGGACCCCACTTTTTAACATGGATCAAAGCATTATATAATAAACCCAAAGCCTATATAAAATATGCTGGATACAAATCTGATGCCTTTAATATCGAAAGAGGTACCCGACAGGGTTGCCCATTATCTCCCTTATTATTTGCCCTTATACTCGAACCCATGGCCCAATACATCAGAACAAACCAAACTATAACTGGCATTGAAGTAGGAGGTATTACACACAAATTATGTATATTTGCAGACGATATATTACTTTTTCTATCATCACCACAGGTCTCTGGTCCTAACTTAATACCAGCTCTTGATGGATTTGCAGCCCTATCCGGCCTTATGATTAATCCTAAGAAATGCCTAGTGCTTAATATTTCAGTCACAAACATGGAATTGATCCCGGCTAGGGCTGCACTCCCATTCACATGGGCAGAAAAATCAATCCCATATCTTGGAATTCATTTAACAGCATCTCATTCTGACTTATTCTCAACCAATTATCCTCCTGTATTAAGACAGATCACAAATCTAATAAAACAATGGTCGCAACTTCCTTTATCCTGGATAGGGAAGATTAATGCAATCAAAATGACTATTCTACCCAAATTGCTTTATCTATTCAGAGTCCTCCCTATTCCAATTCCTTCCTATTTTTTGAGAATAGTACAAAAAAGAGCAACTTCGTTTATATGGGGCTCTTCTAAACCACGTATACCTATACACGCACTACATCTTCCCAAAAATAAAGGAGGCCTGGGATACCCTAATTTTACTAACTACTACAGAGCAGCACATTTGGCCAGTCTGTCCAAATACCATGCAAAACAGGAAATCCCATTATGGGTATTTATAGAGGCTTCAGAAAATGACCCTCTATTAATATCAAATTTATTATGGCTTGATCCTAAAGACCGCTTTAAAATTCATAATCCCATAACTAAACACTTCTTATCTCTCTGGGATAAACTAAAAACCAAATATCAGTTACAATCTCCACACAATCCTCTCCTTTCTTTTATCAGAAATCCGGCCTTTTATCCGGCATGGATCTACCCAAATTCTTTTAAAGCTTGGACAACATCAGGCATTCAGACACTAAATGACTTCATAGCATCTAAATCATTCCTTTCATTCCCATCGCTTAGAGAAAAATATGATCTACCAAACTCTGAGATATTTAGATATCTCCAAATCAAAAATTTCTATACACCATTCCTAAAGGAGGATACACCATTATCCCAATTATCCATTTTTGAATCAATCTGTACAAAAGATCCATTTGCTAAAGGTACAATTTCATCACTTTATAATCAATTCTATGGAGTAGCAAATCTTAATAGACCCTCTTACGTTCAGAGGTGGGAGGAGGACCTGGGACGAACTTTAGAAGACACGGACTGGTCTAACATATGGCTCACATCTAAGTCATCTTCACCCAACATCTTAGCACTGGAGACAAATTATAAAGTCCTAACTCGCTGGTACCTTGTACCCGCTAGAGTGGCAAAATATTCACCTAATACCTCAGCTCTTTGTTTGAGGATGCCCAGAAATAGGCACATATTTAGACATATGGTGGACGTGCCCAGTAATCCAAACCTTCTGGAAGGAAGTCTTCGTGATTGCATCTAAAATATTTAAAAAAATAATACAACCAGATCCATATTTAACTTTACTTAATCTAAAACCGGAATGGTTAACACTCTCTCAATTCAAACTTATGATCCAACTAATAACGGCTGCAAAACAAACAGTGGCCAAGGCATGGAAATCTCCTACATTGGTACTAGCAGAAACAATTCACAGAATGAATAATACAATGTCCCATGCTAAGATGGTAGCCATCGATCAAAATCAAATTCCAAAATTTGAAAAACAGAATAAGGTTAAATGTTTGATCTTGTTCAGGGCAGCAGAATACAAAATAAGTGACACTTTCAAAAACAAACAAGTATAGACAGTAGTTTCAAATTCTTAGTAAGGCAGAATAAAACTTCCATTAGGCAATGTAGTCCAGTGTTGAAGAGAAGAGTGGAGTCTTTGCAGCTACCAGAGGGTATGAAGAGTCAGGTGGGAAATCGCAGACAGGTAGAGCAACTTTTGTGTTGCAGGGAAGACCAGTGTAGTTACCTGAAAGAGTAGAGCAGAGAAGGCATGGTGAGGAGATGGTGAAGAAGACTGGTAGTCTTGTTAGAAGAAGTGCCCGTGTCCAAGTGCCAAACACTTGTTTCCGGCGTGACACTTTGTGCAAGGAGTGACCAGCCTAAACCCTCGCCAGCCGTCCCAAGAAATGAACTAAATTTAGGAAGGTGTGTGGGGGGGGGGAGATTCAAAATTATTCAATTAGAAGCTGATAAAACCAAGCTTGTGCGGGGTGGAGTTTTACAACTGGCCTGGACAGATTGCAGTGCAAGCGGGGGCAACAGAATAAGGTTAAATGTTTGATCTTGTTCAGGGCAGCAGAATACAAAATAAGTGACACTTTTAAAAACAAACAAGTATAGACAGTAGTTTCAAATTCTTAGTAAGGCAGAATTAAACTTCCATTAGGCAATGTAGTCCAGTGTTGAAGAGAAGAGTGGAGTGTTTGCAGCTACCAGAGAGTATGAAGAGTCAGGTGGGAAATCGCAGACAGGTAGAGCGACTTTTGTGTTGCAGGGAAGACCAGTGTAGTTACCTGAAAGAGTAGAGCAGAGAAGGCATGGTGAGGAGATGGTGAAGATGACAGGTGGTCTTGTTAGAAGAAGTGCCCGTGTCCAAGTGCCAAACACTTGTTGCCGGCGAGACACTTTGTGTAAGGAGTGACCAGCCTAAACCCTCGCCAGCCGTCCCAAGAAATGAACTAAATTTATAGTGGGAAGGTGTGGGGGGGGGATTCAAAATTATTCAATTAGAAGCTGATAAAACCAAGCTTGTGGGGGGGGGGTTACAACTGGCCTGGACAGATTGTAGTGCAAGCGGGGGCAACAGAATAAGGTTAAATGTCTGATCTTGTTCAGGGCAGCAAAATACAAAATAAGTGACACTTTTAAAAACAAACAAGTATAGACAGTAGTTTCAAATTCTTAGTAAGGCAGAATTAAACTTCCATTAGGCAATGTAGTCCAGTGTTGAAGAGAAGAGTGGAGTCTTTGCAGCTACCAGAGGGTATGAAGAGTCAGGTGGGAAATCGCAGACAGGTAGAGCAACTTTTGTGTTGCAGGGAAGACCAGTGTAGTTACCTGAAAGAGTAGAGCAGAGAAGGCATGGTGAGGAGATGGTGAAGATGACAGGTGGTCTTGTTAGAAGAAGTGCCCGTGTCCAAGTGCCAAACACTTGTTGCCGGCGTGACACTTTGTGCAAGGAGTGACCAGCCTAAACCCTCGCCAGCCGTCCCAAGAAATGAACTAAATTTATAGTGGGAAGGTGTGTGTGGGGGGGGGGAGATTCAAAATATTCAATTAGAAGCTGATAAACCAAGCTTGTGGGGGGTGGGGGTTTATAACTGGCCAGTTCAGATTGTATTGCAAGCGGGGGCAACAGAATAAGGTTAAATGTTTGATCTTGTTCAGGGCAGCAAAATAAGTGACACTTTCAAAAACAAGCAAGTATAGACAGTAGTTTCAAATTCTTAGTAAGGCAGAATTAAACTTCCATTAGGCAATGTAGTCCAGTGTTGAAGAGAAGAGTGGAGTCTTTGCAGCTACCAGAGGGTATGAAGAGTCAGGTGGGAAATCGCAGACAGGTAGAGCGACTTTTGTGTTGCAGGGAAGACCAGTGTAGTTACCTGAAAGAGTAGAGCAGAGAAGGCATGGTGAGGAGATGGTGAAGATGACAGGTGGTCTTGTTAGAAGAAGTGCCCGTGTCCAAGTGCCAAACACTTGTTGCCGGCGTGACACTTTGTGTAAGGAGTGACCAGCCTAAACCCTCGCCAGCCGTCCCAAGAAATGAACTAAATTTATAGTGGGAAGCTGTGGGGGAGAGATTCAAAATTATTCAATTAGAAGCTGATAAAACCAAGCTTGTGGGGGGGGGGTTACAACTGGCCTGGACAGATTGTAGTGCAAGCGGGGGCAACAGAATAAGGTTAAATGTTTGATCTTGTTCGGGGCAGCAAAATACAAAATATGTGACACTTTTAAAAACAAACAAGTATAGACAGTAGTTTCAAATTCTTAGTAAGGTAGAATTAAACTTCCATTAGGCAATGTAGTCCAGTGTTGAAGAGAAGAGTGGAGTCTTTGCAGCTACCAGAGGGTATGAAGAGTCAGGTGGGAAATCGCAGACAGGTAGAGCAACTTTTGTGTTGCAGGGAAGACCAGTGTAGTTACCTGAAAGAGTAGAGCAGAGAAGGCATGGTGAGAAGATGGTGAAGAAGACTGGTGGTCTTGTTAGAAGAAGTGCCCATGTCCAAGTGCCAAACACTTGTTGCCGGCGTGACACTTTGTGCAAGGAGTGACCAGCCTAAACCTTCGCCAGCCGTCCCAAGAAACGAACTAAATTTATAGTGGGAAGCTGTGGGGGGGGGATTCAAAATTATTCAATTAGAAGCTGATAAAACCAAGCTTGTGGGGGGGGGGGTTTACAATTGGCCTGGACAGATTGCAGTGCAAGCGTGGGCAACAGAATAAGGATAAATGTTTGATCTTGTTCAGGGCAGCAGAATACAAAATAAGTGACACTTTCAAAAACAAACAAGTATAGACAGTAGTTTCAAATTCTTAGTAAGGCAGAATAAAACTTCCATTAGGCAATGTAGTCCAGTGTTGAAGAGAAGAGTGGAGTCTTTGCAGCTACCAGAGGGTATGAAGAGTCAGGTGGGAAATCGCAGACAGGTA
>NW_027362625.1:0-88159 GCF_042186555.1 Aquarana catesbeiana | reverse complement strand
TTGCAGTGACAATAGTTCTAGAATCATGACGGAGACTGAGAGCGCCCCAGCCGCCGCTCCTCCAGCGGAGCCCGCCGCCAAGAAGAAGCCGGCCAAGAAGGCGGCAGCCGGAGGAGCCAAGAAAGGCAGCAAGAAGCCGTCCGGTCCCAGCGTGTCCGAGCTCCTCGTCAAAGCCGTGGCCGCTTCCAAAGAGCGCAGCGGGGTCTCCCTGTCCGCCCTCAAGAAGGTCCTGTCCGCCGGAGGATACGATGTGGACAAGAACAACAGCCGCCTCAAGATCGCCATCAGGGGGCTGGTGACTAAGGGGACCCTCGTCCAGGTCAAAGGACACGGCGCCTCCGGATCCTTCAAGATCAACAAGAAGCAGGAGGACAAGGCGGCAGGCGCCAAGAAAAGCACCAAGAAGCCATCGGCTGCGGCCAAGTCCCCCAAGAAGCCGGCCGCCAAGAAGCCAGCCAAGTCCCCCAAGAAGAAGACCACCACCAAAGCCCCCACCGCAGCCAAGAGCCCCAAGAAGGCCGCCAAGAAACCCGCAAAAAAGCCTGCAGCTGCCAAAGCCAAGAAGGTGACAAAGAGCCCCAAGAAGCCCAAAGCTGCAGCCAAGCCGAAAAAAGTCGCCAAGAGTCCGGCTAAGAAGGCGGCTAAACCCAAGACAGCAGCCAAGCCCAAGAAGGCCGCTCCAAAGAAGAAATAATCCCCACCGGAGAGACCTCCTTTCATCTACACCCCCCAAAGGCTCTTCTCAGAGCCACCCACCTCCTCCTGACAGAGCTCTACATACACACAGCGACCAGGGGGGGCCGCATTAGAAGTCCTCCATACAGAGCAATGTGACCAGAGGCATGTTTCATTAAATACACCAACGTTTTGGGGGTTCTAATGTTGGATCTATATTATTATAAGTCTTATTTTCAGATAGCATTCCTGTTGCACATACAGTGACTTATATACTCTTTTTTTTTTTTTTTAATTATTATTCATGATTTGATTGTTTCCCACGTATAAGCCTAGAGATTGTTATGTATTTCTCATTTTAAACCTTAATACAAATATTGAACGAGAGATCCGTCCCTGATACAAAATGATATATAACATCTGCAGTGCGGATTGGAGACCTGCAAATCGGAGACAATTCCCGCACACTGTCTGCGGGATCTCCCCGGGGAGGAGGGGATGAACATTTCCTCTTCTAGACGATCATTGTACAAGGAATTCTGACACTTCAATATGGAACGCAGCGACTGCAGATCCTTCTGTGATCATTAGAGGGGAGACACATCATCCTCTGGACGTGTTACAATGATCAGCGACAAGATCCTTGTGTTATGTGGACAATGTACTCTTTACTAAATATCCATTTCAGTTACAGATTTACCATTCCTCCTATATAGATATAGATCGGTTTAGCGGCCCTGATATCACATTTAGAGGGAAACAGTTGAACATCTGTCTCTGTTTGAAGTTTGATTGTAGGATCCTATAAACGCTCTCATTGGTTGACAGATGAAGAACAGGCTGTTATGATTGGCGGAGTGGGAAATGTTCAAAATGCCCGCCATAATTTCACATTATGCAACAATTACATCCCCCCCACCCCCTTATGGGCGGTAGTGGAACAAAAGGGGTTCAGGGAGTTCCCCGGATTCTCCACACAATACTGGATGAATTCTTCCTTCTAGTGCTAGTAGAGGAGATGAAGTGAGACCTTCCCCTCCCCCCATATGTTCTAATCTGCTGATGAATTGGAAGAGTCGTAAAATGATACAGAAAGATGTGTGGAGGTCTCCCCTCTGTATCGGGGAATGATTGTACGAGGTCGGAGAATAGTAGAGGAGATTGTACGGGAACAGAAGTATGATTTGTTACTTTGTGATGGATTGATGTTGGAAAGAATTGTATCAATAAATGACAATCCACACCGCACTCAAAGATAAGTAGAACAAATTATCACCGATATAAATTTGGGAGTTGATTTATTAAAAACAAACAATCAAGTGTAAATCCTAATCAGTATGTAATGGATGTAGACGTCTGTATGTATTGAGGAAGGAGATGTGTGGATGTCTTGTAGGGATTTCCCTGTCATATAGTCGGTGTGATGATGGAGTATATAGATCTCTTTGTATAGGAGGATGTGGTGGCTCTGAAAAGAGCCTGTGTGTTGGGATTAGTAGTAGTTCGGAGTGTCTCTCTATGCCCTCTCCCCGCGGATGCGGCGTGCCAGCTGGATGTCTTTGGGCATGATGGTGACCCTCTTGGCGTGGATGGCGCAGAGGTTGGTGTCCTCGAAGAGTCCGACGAGGTAAGCCTCAGAGGCCTCCTGCAGAGCCATGACGGCGGAGCTCTGGAAGCGCAGGTCGGTCTTGAAGTCCTGGGCGATCTCTCGGACGAGGCGCTGGAAGGGCAGCTTGCGGATGAGCAGCTCGGTGGATTTCTGGTATCGGCGGATCTCTCGGAGAGCCACGGTGCCGGGCCTGTAGCGGTGAGGCTTCTTGACTCCGCCGGTGGCCGGGGCGCTCTTGCGGGCGGCTTTGGTGGCCAGCTGCTTGCGGGGAGCTTTGCCTCCGGTGGACTTACGGGCTGTCTGCTTGGTTCTCGCCATGACTGTTCAGTGCTTCGCTGATACAAGGAACGTGAGCTTATGCCGCTCTGCAGCGCTATTTATACACATCTCCAGCCCTCTGATTGGACAATGAGAGCACACTCCTCCTCCTCCGCCTTTTTTTTTTTTCAAATTGCCCGCCTAGATCTGCACGTTCTATTTTTGCAATAAATCGCTATTTTGTTTTCCCAAATCCAAAGTAAAATCTCCGCACATCACACAATACTCGGAGATCTCTGAACTCCTTCAATGTGGATTATTAATTAGAATATAAAGTGTGAGCGGGGATTCCACACTGAGCAGCTGTTGTCTGTTCTGCCAAATACACAGCACAGGGATCAGGGGGATCCGTCCATGCTCACTTCTTATAGGTCACCGATCACGGTATACATCTGACTTATAAAGAAGACTTTTCATGTCCCCTATAATGGGGATCAGGGGGATCCGTCCACCCCTAACAGCTCCAAGACTATAGAGGTTGCTGTCTTCTCTATTCTCCATACTCGCTCTATACAAATACCACACAGGAACCGCTCTGGTTTATTTATGCCGTGTAAATTGCCCGGATGCGATCCTCTGGAGATTAAAGATTTTTATTCTCTTATCAAGAAAAAAAAAAGAAAATGGAAGAAGAAATACTGTCCCAATGTAAACCGAATGAAGGAGAAACACTGACACCTGGTGGTGATAAGATGCATGGATTGTGTCCGGAGATCTGGGAAGAGATACAATGTGATTGGAATGTTTTCTTCCCTCATTCTATAGACGAGGATTGTATCAAAGTATTAGCAGAGCTGTGTGTGGAGTTAGGAGAATGGAAACACGGGCAGGTATAGATACACCGACTATCACCATTCATTGAAGTCATCTTCCTAGAGAAATAAATGACCGGAAAATACAGCAGATTCTTGGCAGACACGTTTGGCGGACTATCAGGATGGATGGAATTATCCGGAATAGTTCAGCATATCGTTAGAATGAGGTGAGATCTCTCTCCCAGATACACCCAAATCTAGGAATCAATGGGGGACTGAATTGGGGAAGATCTTTCCTCGTCTACAATGAGAAGAGAAGATTCCCCGCTCGGTGTCAGGCCGGGAGATGAACAGATGTACATTGGAGACTCCACATCACATTCACTCTTTATATCCATCGCTCTGTCCGCGCTGCTTCCCCGGCTGTCCTGATCCTGGGACTTGTATCCAGATTTGTTGGAGTTCTGAACATCTATGAGCCCCTCTATGGTAACAGGCTGACACCAAACCCACCCAGATAGCCGCTTGTAGTATCTGGTTACAGCATACAGATGTGTCTTCTATATACTGTATATACCAGACTTCCCCTCCCCCTGTGAGATGATTACACACTCTTGTATAATAAATAGCTCATAATTGCCGTTTCCCCCTCTGCTCTCTGATAGAATGGAAATAATGAAACTCTGATTGTATCCATCACACGATATGACACCATACATGATTATCGGAAGACATGGGACTATTATCGGGACATTCCGCTGTTCTCATTCCTGAGATGACTTTTATTTCTGTATCATTAATACTTTTCACACATTTGCCTCATTGGTTTATCACGTTTTATATGTAATCCCGGCATCATGTGTTATCTCATTAATGGACAGTGAAGATCTTTTGTCCTTAAAGTTGTATCCGATCTGTTGGGATAAACGAGGCTGAACTTTTCTCTGGAGCAGTTAGGATTGGTTGTGGTAAATCTCTACATTACACTCTATACATTGCTGGTTTATCTTTATGTTTTGTACTCAACTTTCCAAATAAACGAAAATGTGATGACAGCTCATTGATGGAAATGGTGGGTGGCTCTTAGAAGAGCCTTTGTGTCTTGTGTTGGGGTAATGATGATGATGATGGGGGGATTACTTGGCGCTGGTGTACTTGGTGACGGCCTTGGTGCCCTCGGAGACGGCGTGCTTGGCCAGCTCTCCGGGCAGGAGGAGGCGGACGGCGGTCTGGATCTCCCGGGAGGTGATGGTGCGGCGCTTGTTGTAATGAGCCAGGCGGGAAGCTTCGCCGGCGATGCGCTCGAAGATGTCATTGACGAAGGAGTTCATGATGCCCATGGCCTTGGACGAGATGCCGGTGTCGGGGTGCACCTGCTTGAGCACCTTGTACACGTAGATGGCATAACTCTCCTTCCTGCTCTTCCTCCGCTTCTTGCCGTCCTTCTTCTGGCTCTTGGTCACGGCTTTCTTGGAGCCCTTCTTGGGCGCCGGAGCTGACTTGGCTGGTTCAGGCATGATAAGGGTTAACGATATCTTCTCCGCTCTGTGAAGGGAAAATGTGCTGGAACCGCCCTCATGTGCTGCTTATATAGGCGTCCTATGCAAATGAGCCTCATCCCTCCTCACTCTTCTATTGGAGGATTCAGTCATGTGATGGGGAGTGACGTCATGCTTTCTTTTCTCCTTTACAGATTGGTTTAGAGACAAGTCAGCACAGTATTGGCTGGATTGAAACAGGACCAATCACAGCGTGTGACGTCAGAGCACTGAGTGTATAAATAAAGGGGAGTGGCTGTGGGGTGACATTCTCTAGTCTCGATCATTCGGTGATAATGTCAGGACGCGGCAAACAAGGAGGCAAGGTTCGGGCTAAGGCCAAGACCCGATCATCCCGTGCTGGTCTGCAGTTCCCAGTCGGTCGTGTTCACCGCCTGCTCAGGAAGGGCAACTATGCCGAGCGGGTCGGGGCCGGAGCTCCCGTCTATCTGGCCGCCGTGCTCGAGTATCTGACGGCTGAGATCCTCGAGCTGGCCGGCAACGCCGCCCGCGACAACAAGAAGACCCGCATCATCCCCCGACACCTCCAGCTGGCTGTCCGCAACGACGAGGAGCTCAACAAGCTGCTGGGCGGAGTCACCATCGCCCAGGGAGGAGTCCTGCCCAACATCCAGGCCGTGCTGCTGCCCAAGAAGACCGAGAGCCACAAGGCCGCCAAATCCAAGTAATCATCCCGACAATTCCTCCACCTCTATTACCCAACACAACGGCTCTTTTCAGAGCCACCCACCTCTCCATACAAAGAGCCCGACATACATTGTTTTGTTGCCTAGTCTCCGATGTGTCTAATGTGATTCATAGTTCACCCTAAAAGCAAACACGTTATATTCTTCTTCACACTTCTTACAGGTCAGTAGTAAAGTAGGAAGATTCGGCCCCATTATACCTCTCCATACAAAGACACACATACATTGTTATCGGGGATCTGATTGTAAAAAATAGACAGGATTTTCTTTTATATGTTGATCATAAAATGGTTCCTCTGAAACTATAAGATGTGATCCCGACGGGAGAACAATGTGTCCGTAATAAATGGTGAAATATTTGATATAGTAATGTGATCTCATTACAGGGACTTCATTCTCCTCCATCCTTTCTAGTAGTTCTGATGATGGGAAAGGAGCCCACAGATCTCATCCCCTTCTTCACACCCCACAAGGAAATATACGTTTTACCATCCAAAGGAATCTCCCGCCGAAATTCTATGGATTGTTCCCATCATCTCACAATCACAATATTAGACCCCCTTCTTTTCACACAATTTAATTCCCCAACAGTAATACATACGCTGGAAATGGTAAAGTCCGGGATTTTTTTGTTCTGCAGAGTAGACAGCGCAGACTCTCTACCAAAAAAAACACTGCTGGTTGTGGGGCAAAGAGCTCAATTTTTGCCCGCCAGAATTGTGAAGATCACAGACAAAAATCCATCCCTTTTCTACCGCCAGAGGTTAGACGGGAATGACTAAATACAAAAACATTTCTATATGTTCTATTTTATTCCAAGTGCTCGGAATCCACTACTACACACACAACGTTTATCTTCCTTTATGACGGAAAAGAAAGCATTCATAATGACATATGTCACTGACCGATTTTCATTTCACAAAACACATTTTTCAGGTCTGATAAATCAGGTCGGTTTCCTGTTTAGATTCTAATATGTGACATTTTCTGCAGAATACATTGTCGCGGCCCCGCCCCTTTGGAACCCACCCCCACCCTTTCATACAGACATGGGGGGGGTCCCAATAATAACTCCGGGTGACAGAAATGTGGAAAAGATGAGAACCACAGGCAACAGCAATTCGTTTTTAGTGACTAAGGAACGTGGTGTTCATTGGTGAACAACGTACCTGAAAAAATAATAAAAGTGAGATAACGATATTGTAAGACAGATCTGTTGTGTTGCATCTAAAGGAAATCATACAATCGGATTGCATAGTGTATGTTTAGTTAAAAGGAACTTCCTTACACACACACAGCAAAAATGTATCATTACAGAAGAAATCTATAGACAGCCCTTTGGATGAGAAGGTGGGTGGCCCTGAGAAGGGCCTTTGTGTAGATGAAGTGGGTAGTAGGGGGGTCTATGAGGGTTTAGCCTCCGAATCCGTAGAGAGTGCGGCCCTGGCGTTTGAGAGCATAGACGACATCCATGGCGGTGACGGTCTTCCTCTTGGCGTGCTCGGTGTAGGTGACGGCATCGCGGATGACATTCTCCAGGAAGACTTTGAGCACTCCGCGGGTCTCCTCATAGATGAGTCCGGAGATGCGCTTGACACCCCCTCTGCGGGCCAAACGTCGGATGGCGGGTTTGGTGATGCCCTGGATGTTGTCCCGGAGCACCTTCCTGTGCCGCTTAGCGCCTCCTTTCCCCAGACCCTTCCCTCCTTTACCGCGACCAGACATGGCGACTCTTCTCTGTTACTAAGAAGAACTGAAATTGACTGATTCGCCCGCCCGCCCTCCTTTTATAGAGACTGTGCGGACCTGATGGAAACCATCCTAAGAAAAGGCGGAGTCACACCCATTCATTACACAGAATAGATTTGTTTTTCCATTTGTAAGGCTCCTAAACATTCTGCTGTTTTGAAAATGATGGCAAGAGAAATCCATCTAGAGATGTGAAATCTATTCTTGCTTCTTAATGATTTTCTAGGTATTCTTCAGAGATTATACTGAAAATATACATTTTTGGACTCCTGATAACAGAAACCCCAATCACCAGATACTATTGTCAATAATAATGTCATATTTATAAAATAGTACTCTGAAAAGGAAAACGATATACAGATAACCCCTTGTTTTTTCCCCCCTGTTTTAAGCCCGAGCGGACCTGATAGGAGACTAATGGAAAAGGGGCGGGGCCACAGCACGTTGTTTTTCTGCAGAGAATTTCACATTCTTAGAACCTTGTAAATATGTGGCAGATTGCATGTTACCGAGGGGGAAACCGATCTGGTTCTTCAGACATGAAATCTTTACTTCATTCATTGTGCATTTTTATCTGTGTCATGGTTACTAACATGAATTGCACATTTCTTTTTAGACATATCCAGGTTGTGATATGAGGACGATCTTAACTGATAAATGTCCAGAAAGAAATACAAAACAATATCAGTCAGTGACATGAACATCATATTCTGTGTGTAGCAGTGGTGAGATCCTGGGTTCTGAGAACATATAGAAGTGTTTTCTCATGGTTCAGTAACAAACAGATTCCTTTCCTAATCATTCCGGACTAATGACATGACAGTGTTAATCATATTTCTCCGATAAATGTCTCATCCGATCATCTCCTCGGTGTCGGATTTGGCGGTATAAGAGAGATGAATATATATCTGTAACGATCTACATAATTCCGGCGGGCACATTTTGAAAACAGCAATTTTAAATCTGAACCAATCACAGCTGTGGGCGTTTCCTTCATCATCCAGTAATACTGCCTTCTTTTGAGGACACCAAAGAAATGTATTGCGAGATCTCTCTATGTTTTCAGCCCAGAAAATACTTGCTCAGTAGACTTCCTATTGATCTCTATAGCAGGGCGGAGTCTGTATTCTGAAGTCCAATCAAAGAACAAAACAATCTGAAATTAATATTTCCAACGTATTTCTTGGTTAATTATTATTATTATTATTATTATTATTATTATTATACAGGATTTATATAGCGCCGACAGTTTACGCAGCGCTTTACAACATTAGGGCAGACAGTACAATTACAATACAATTCAATACAGGAGAAATCAGAGAGCCCTGCTCGTTAGAGCTTACAATCTAGGAGGGAGGGTCAACTTATACAAAAGGGTAATAGCTGTGGGGGATGAGCTAATGGAGAAAATAGTGCAGTTGTTAGATGGAGGCAGGATAGGTTTCTCTGAAGAGGAAAGTTTTTAGGGATTGCCTAAAAGTGGATACATTTGGAGACAGTCTGACAGATTGGGGTAGGGAATTCCAGAGGATAGTCGAGGCTCATGAATCCATGAATTAATCCATGGATTGAATAAAGAAATGATGACAAAATTGCAGTATTTAATGTTCCCCTTTCAGTCATTCCTCCTGGTTATACATTATAATAGGGGTGCCGCCACTGCACTTTTCTATTCCAGTTACTATATAACCCTTTCATGACTAAGCCTATTTTTGAAATTTGGTGTTTACAAGTTAAAATCCATATTTTTTGTTAGAAAATTACTTAGAACCCCCAAATATTATATATATATATTTTTTTTAGCAGAGAATCTAGAGAATAAAATGGAGATTGTTGCAATATTTTATATCACACGGTATTTGTGCAGCGGTGTTTTAAACGCAAATTTTTGGAAAAGGGACACTTCCATGAATTTTAAAAAATCCAAACAGTAAAGTTACCCCAATTTTTTTGTATAATGTGAAAGACTATGTTACGCCGAGTAAATAGATACCAAACATGTCACGCTTTATAATTGCGCGCACTCGTGGAATGGCGACAAACTATGGTAGCTATGAATTTCCATAGGCGACGCTTTAATTTTTTTTTTTTTTTTTTTATGGTTACCAGGTTAGAGCTACAGAGGAGGTCTAGGACTAGAATTATTACTCTCGCTCTGACGATCGCGGGGATACCTCACATGTGTGATTTGAACACTGTTTACATATGCGTGCGCAACTTTCGTATGCGTTTTCTTCGCTGCGCGAGCTTGCGGGGACGGGGGCGCTTTAATTTTTTTTTTTATGTATTTTATTTATTTTTATTTTATTTTTATTTTTATAGGTTGTGACAGGTACTCTTTATGGAGGGATGGGGGGTCTAAAAGACCCCCCATCCCTCCTTTACACTTCAAAGTATTCAGATCGCCGAAAATGGCGATTCTGAATACTGTATATTTTTTTAAAATTTGGCACCATTGGCAGCCGAGTAAACGGGAAGTGACGTCAAGACGTTACTTCCGCGTTTACATTGAGAAGGCTGGAACGAAGCCGCCGACAGCTTCGCTCCAGCCCGCCCACAGCCGCCGGAGGCACCCGATTGGACACCGGGCCTCCCGATCGCACGGGAGGCCCGGTAAGAGCGGTGGGAGGCAGCGGGAGGGGGGATGTCCCCTCCCGCTCCGCCGGTATAACAGCCGAGCGGCTTTTAGCCGCATGGTTGTTATATACAGATAGCCGATCGCCCGCTCGAAACAACGGTACCGGGATGATGCCTGCAGTTGCAGGCATCATCCCGGTATAACCCCGGAAAGCCAAGTACGCATATCTGCGTACGGTCGGCGGGAAGGGGATAAAGTCCCCACAATGATGCTCCGGTGTGTGTTCCTTTAGGCCATACACTACACCAATGTATTGCAACATCTCTAATCTCCAATTATCTCTCAGCAGTAAAGTATCTCCGAGAGTCCCGGAACAGATTCCTTGTAATACGTTGTATCATTTCTCCACAATCCTCCCAGTGCAGAATGACGGCTCTCTGATCACCTTGTATCCCTTCTACTAGATCAGTGGTTCTCAACCTGGGGGTCAGGACCCCCTCAGGGGTCGAATGATAATTTGCCAGGGGGTCACCGAATCCTGGGCTGTTCCTGAAGCCCGCACTGCTCTCCCAGCCTTTTTGCGGCTACCCAGCTGGGCTGTCCCTGGAGCCCGTGGCCGCCCACTTAGCCTATTCGCAGCCGCCCATTCAGTTCACGGCATGGCTGGGGGACAGAGACTAGAGGCTAGAGGTCAGCTGACTGGTGAGGAATGTGAAGTAGGAGGGGCTGGAGGAGACCCTATCTCCTGATTTCGACATAGGTGCCACTGTTACGAGACACCACAAAGTCAGAGACACAGTGAGTAACCTGTGATTATGGTTGCCATTAAAAGTGCCCACTACAGTTCTCAGATCAGCAGATGACCTTGATCAAGAGCACCTAAGTTGGCTGATCAGAACTCCCCACCAGCACTGCCACTTATCCCAACTACCCACCAGCACTGCCACTCATCCCATTCCCCCCACTCCTCACCAAGGAGTAAGAGAAGGAATAAAAATAGAGAATACATGGAAGGGAGAGGAAAAGAGGGGGAGGAACAAAGAAAAAGGGAGAGAAAGACAAAGAGAAAAGACGGCTAGAGAGAGGAATGGGGAAAAAAAATAAGAAATTAGGATGGAGAAAGAAAGGGAAACAAAGAGAAAGAGTGGCACGTCCTAAAATGTACCATAAGGGGTTTCAATACTGTACGAGTGGAAGGAACTCAGGGAGCGCTGAATGTCCATTAGGGGCGCAAATTACTTGTCTTGCCTTGGGTGCTGACCACCTACGCTACAAAAATAATTTTACTTTTGGGGTCCCCACAACTTGGGAAATTTTATCAAGGGGTCACAGCACTAGCAAGGTTGAGAACCACTGCTCTAGATCGACCTAGGTGTCTTCTAAGCAGTACCTATAGATATTTTAGCTGCCCAAAAACATAACATTTAGGATTCTGTGTATGTTTAGTAGGGATGAGCTTCGTGTTCGAGTCGAACCCATGTTCGACTCGAACATCGGCTGTTCGATCGTTCGCCGAATTGCGAACGTTATGGGCCGTTCGCGCTAAATTCGTGTGGCGCGTCACGGCCCATAATTCACTGCGGCATCGCAGTGCATTGCTGGCTGATGATTGGCCAAGCATGCACTATGACCCGCATGCTTGGCCAATCACAGCGCCGTCAGTAGAGAGAGCTGTAATTGGCCAAAGCCAGGGTGGCTTTGGCCAATTATGGTTCAGGGGATTTAGTACACACCCCACACTATATAAGGCCGCCTGCACGGCGGCCCTGTGTAGTGTGTGTTCCGGTGTGCTGAGAGATAGAGAGAGAGAGAGAGAGACAGTGTCATTTGATTTGAGTTAGATAGATTAGGCAGAACAGTCAGTCAGTTAGCTGCACTTACAGTGTATTGTGTATATATATGCATGCATCCCAGGTGTTGCATATATATATATACACTGTATTCAGTTTAGCTAGATCCGTTCCTGTTATCTTCTATCTAGACTATTTACATTTAATGCAGTGCGTCCTGCTCACAGTGTTCAGCTAGATCCGTTCCTGCTATTTACATTTAGTGCAGTGCGTCCTGCTCACAGTGTTCAGCTAGATCCGTTCCTGTTATCTTCTAGACTATTTACATTTAGTGCAGTGCGTCCTGCTCACAGTGTTCAGCTAGATCCGTTCCTGCAATTTACATTTAGTGCAGTGCGTCCTGCTCACAGTGTTCAGCTAGATCCGTTCCTGCTATTTACATTTAGTGCAGTGCGTCCTGCTCACAGTGTTCAGCTAGATCCGTTCCTGCTATTTACATTTAGTGCAGTGCGTCCTGCTCACAGTGTTCAGCTAGATATGTTCCTGTTATTTACATTTAGTGCAGTGCGTCCTGCTCACAGTGTTCAGCTAGATCCGTTCCTGCTATTTACATTTAGTGCAGTGCGTCCTGCTCACAGTGTTCAGCTAGATCCGTTCCTGCTATTTACATTTAGTGCAGTGCGTCCTGCTCACAGTGTTCAGCTAGATCCGTTCCTGCTATTTACATTTAGTGCAGTGCGTCCTGCTCACAGTGTTCAGCTAGATCCGTTCCTGTTATCTTCTAGACTATTTACATTTAGTGCAGTGCGTCCTGCTCACAGTGTTCAGCTAGATCCGTTCCTGCTATTTACATTTAGTGCAGTGCGTCCTGCTCACAGTGTTCAGCTAGAGCCGTTCCTGCTATTTACATTTAGTGCAGTGCGTCCTGCTCACAGTGTTCAGCTAGATCCGTTCCTGTTATCTTCTAGACTATTTACATTTAGTGCAGTGCGTCCTGCTCACAGTGTTCAGCTAGATCCGTTCCTGCTATTTACATTTAGTGCAGTGCATCCTGCTCACAGTGTTCAGCTAGATCCGTTCCTGTTATCTTCTAGACTAATTACATTTAGTGCAGTGCGTCCTGCTCACAGTGTTCAGCTAGATCCGTTCCTGTTATCTTCTAGACTATTTACATTTAGTGCAGTGCGTCCTGCTCACAGTGTTCAGCTAGATCCGTTCCTGTTATCTTCTAGACTATTTACATTTAGTGCAGTGCGTCCTGCTCACAGTGTTCAGCTAGATCCGTTCCTGTTATCTTCTAGACTATTTACATTTAGTGCAGTGCGTCCTGCTCACAGTGTTCAGCTAGATCCGTTCCTGTTAAATTCCTACTGACAGGCAGGCTTGTCTGGTTACAGTATATAAAGCTACCTGAAGAAAATTACAGGTGTTCTATTTGATCCTATTAGTACCACGGTCAGGCAGCTAGACTATTTACATTTAGTACAGTGCGTCCTGCTCACAGTGTTCAGCTAGATCCGTTCCTGTTATCTTCCTACTGACAGGCAGGCTTGTCTGGTTACAGTATATAAAGCTACCTGAAGAAAATTACAGGTGTTCTATTTGATCCTATTAGTACCACGGTCAGGCAGCTAGACTATTTACATTTAGTACAGTGCGTCCTGCTCACAGTGTTCAGCTAGATCCGTTCCTGTTATCTTCCTACTGACAGGCAGGCTTGTCTGGTTACAGTATATAAAGCTACTTGAAGAAAATTACAGGTGTTCTATCCCAGCTTAGTGCAGCTACAGGCCATTAGTATGTCTGGAAGGCCAAGAAGGAGAGGCAGACAGTCACAAGCCAATAAGAGAGGGCAAGCAGGCTCTGTGTCTAGTGCTGGTCGTGGAGACGGTGCATCCTCATCAGCACGTGGCCATGGGACACGCTTGGCCTTTTTTTCGGCAGCTGGCCGTGTTGAGCCGCAACATGCGGAAGACTTGGTCGAGTGGATGACCAAGCCGTCCTCATCCTCCTCATCCTCTCTCACCCATGCCCAGGGTGCTTTGTCTGGCAAAGCAGCGGCCTCTTCCCTCAGCTCAATGTCATCAGTGACTCCTTCCCTAGCTCCACCATGTCCTCATGAGGATTCCCTCGAACTGTTTGACCACAGTGTTGGGTACATGCTCCAGGAGGATGCCCAGCGTTTGGAAGGCTCTGATGACGATACTGAGCTCGATGAAGGCAGTAACATGAGCACGGACAGAGGGGGTGCCCAAGAAGGACAGCAATCTGGCAGTCATGCTCCCCCTGCTGCAGCATACTGCCAGGTTTGCTCCAGTGATGAGGAGGGAGGGGATGATGAGGTCACTGACTCAACGTGGGTGCCTGATAGGAGAGAGGAGGAGGAGGAGGAGGAGGAGGCGGCGGCACATCACCAACGAGGCAGGATGCCCTCCAGGGGCCAGCCTAAGGGCAGCACATTGACTGCATCACACCCCAAAGCTCCACATGTGCAGGGCGCTGCAGTCTCTGCGCGTTATTCAAAGGGCCTGGTAATGGACTGGGGGGTACCCATGCCGTTTGTCTCACTGATTTTCATCCATATTGCCAGGACCCGACATGACATTAAACCCGCAAGCAGTTTTAAATGAGATTTTTTCCTTTAAAAATGACATTTGGTGCAGGGACTGTTCTAAACACGGGAAACACGCGTCACTTTACAGGCATACTATAGACACCCCCCAGGTACGATATTTAAAGGAATATTTCACTTTTTTTTTTTTTACTTTAAGCATCATTAAAATCACTGCTCCCGAAAAAACGGCCGTTTTTAAAAGTTTTTTTTGCATTGATACATGTCCCCTGGGGTAGGACCCGGGTCCCCAAACCCTTTTTAGGACAATACCATGCAAATTAGCCTTTAAAATGAGCACTTTTGATTTTGAACGTTCGAGTCCCATAGACGTCAATGGGGTTCTAACGTTCGTGCGAACTTTCGGTCCGTTCGCGGGTTCTGGTGTGAACCGAACCGGGGGGTGTTCGGCTCATCCCTAATGTTTAGGGTTGCTGTCAACCGGTTTGTAAATTAGGAGACCTAGTTGAGCTTTTTTTTTAGGGAATGTTAACCATTGTTACCGAGTACATTAAGGTGTGCACTCTCACCCAAAAGTCTTCCAGGTGAGAAACAACGTTCCCTCCCGGCCACAGCCTCGAAAGCTCACGAGGGACACCTCAGGGTACTCCTCCATCCACCTTTATTGTGTCATTTATGCCGCGTACACACGGTCGGACTTTTCGTCTACAAAAGTCCAACGGACGCTGACGGACTAAAGCTGGCTGGTAATCCGATCGTGTGTGGGCTTCTCCGGACTTTCAACGGACTTTTTTAGCCTCAAATCCGACGGACTTTAGATTTGAAACATGCTTCAAATCTTTACGTCGTAAGTACGACGGACCCCGAAATCCGCTCGTCTGTGTGCTAGTCCGACGGACAAAAACCCATGCTAGGGCAGCTATTGGCTACTGGCTATGAACTTCCTTATTTTAGTCCGGTGTACGTCATCACGTACGAATCCGTCGGACTTTTGTGTGGTCGTGTGTAGGCAAGTCCGTTCGTAAGAAAGTCTGCCGCAAGTCCGCCGAAGGTACGTCGGAAGTCTGTCGGACAGGCTGTCGGACTTTTGTAGACGAAAAGTCCGACCGTGTGTACGCGGCATTAGTCATCATAACATAGAGAGGATTTCAGTGACAGACATCCTATGGGCTCTATAGTGGAGATGTCCACAGAAGACAGTGAAGGCGGAGATGTTCCCGGAATGACCTCTAGGTGGCAGAGTGGAACGATACATGTGATGGAGTCCGGAGAGCAGAGAGCCTCAGCCCCCCACAATCCCCCCTGATCCCCATTATAGGGGACATGAAAAGTCTTCTTTATAAGTCAGATGTATACCGTGATCGGTGACCTATAAGAAGTGAGCATGGACGGATCCCCCTGATCCCTGTGCTGTGTATTTGGCAGAACAGACAACAGCTGCTCAGTGTGGAATCCCCGCTCACACTTTCTATTCTAATTAATAATCCACATTGAAGGAGTTCAGAGATCTCCGAGTATTGTGTGATGTGCGGAGATTTTACTTTGGATTTGGGAAAACAAAATAGCGATTTATTGCAAAAATAGAACGTGCAGATCTAGGCGGGCAATTTGAAAAAAGAAAAAAAAAAGGCGCTTTTCAATGAGGAGGAGGAGTGTGCTCTCATTGTCCAATCAGAGGGCTGGAGATGTGTATAAATAGCGCTGCAGAGCGGCATAAGCTCACGTTCCTTGTATCAGCGAAGCACTGAACAGTCATGGCGAGAACCAAGCAGACAGCCCGTAAGTCCACCGGAGGCAAAGCTCCCCGCAAGCAGCTGGCCACCAAAGCCGCCCGCAAGAGCGCCCCGGCCACCGGCGGAGTCAAGAAGCCTCACCGCTACAGGCCCGGCACCGTGGCTCTCCGAGAGATTCGCCGCTACCAGAAATCCACCGAGCTGCTCATCCGCAAGCTGCCCTTCCAGCGCCTCGTCCGAGAGATCGCCCAGGACTTCAAGACCGACCTGCGCTTCCAGAGCTCCGCCGTCATGGCTCTGCAGGAGGCCTCTGAGGCTTACCTCGTCGGACTCTTCGAGGACACCAACCTCTGCGCCATCCACGCCAAGAGGGTCACCATCATGCCCAAAGACATCCAGCTGGCACGCCGCATCCGCGGGGAGAGGGCATAGAGAGACACACACTCCGAACTACTACTAATCCCAACACAAAGGCTCTTTTCAGAGCCACCACATCCTCCTATACAAAGAGATCTATATACTCCATCATCATCACACCGACTATGACAGGGAAATCCCTACAAGACATCCACACATCTCCCCACCTCCTTCCTCAATAGACATCTACACCCACTACATACCGATTATGTTTTACACTACTCATTTTTTTTTTCTCTAATCTTTTCCTCTGGACTGCTCCATGCTGTGATAGAACTTAAGTCACTTGTACAATAATCCTGTCAGTCCAGCCAAGGCCCCCCCGGGACACTCCGCCCCCCTCTTTCCCTATCCATCACTTCTCATCTCTCCAGAGACCCGTCTGGAAATATGAAGGCTGACTAGGAAAAAAAACTGCCAAGTCCCTTTTCTCATTTTATTTCAACACTACCGCCTTATATCGGTGAACATTTCTTCTACTTTATGGTTTCTCTGAAGGGATTATGAATGTTTGGCCGGGGGGACCATATTTGTACAATGGGGGCTCATGAGAATAAGAGAATTATCTTTGAGTGCGGTGTTAGATTGTCATTTATTGATACAATTATTTCCAACATCAATCCATCACAAATGGAGAGACTAGAAGGAACAATTCATCCAGTATTGTGTGAAAAAATCCGGGGAACTCCCTTTTTTGTTCCATTATTCTCTACCGCCCATGGATGGGGGGGGGGGGGTCTAATTGTTGCATAATGGAAAACTGAAATTATGGCGGGCAGTTTGAAAATTTCCAACTCCGCCAATCATAACCGCCTGTGCTTCATCTGTCAACCAATGAGAGCGTTTTATAATGAAATTTCTGACATGGAACCTGAAATGTATCCGTTTCCCTCCGAATGTGATATCGGCGACCTGGGGATGGTAAATCTGTAACTGGATATTTATTTAGTAAAGAGTACATTGCCCACATAACACAATGATCTTGTCGCTGATCATTCTTACTCCACCTCCCTGGGGAGATCTCCCAGTGCGAAAATTGTCTCCAATCCGCACCACAGAAGTGTATATGTATATATATATTGGGGGGAGAATACCTGAAGCTATCCTTTGTATCAATGACGGATGTCATGTGAAGAGTCCTGTGATCGGATCTCCCGCTGTATTCTATATTATTCTATAGAGGGGATTGTGTAAGGTGGTCACATTGCTCTGTATGGAGGACTTCTAATGCGGCCCCCCCTGGTCGCTGTGTGTATGTAGAGCTCTGTCAGGAGGAGGTGGGTGGCTCTGAGAAGAGCCTTTGGGGGGTGTAGATGAAAGGAGGTCTCTCCGGTGGGGATTATTTCTTCTTTGGAGCGGCCTTCTTGGGCTTGGCTGCTGTCTTGGGTTTAGCCGCCTTCTTAGCCGGACTCTTGGCGACTTTTTTCGGCTTGGCTGCAGCTTTGGGCTTCTTGGGGCTCTTTGTCACCTTCTTGGCAGCTGCAGGCTTTTTTGCGGGTTTCTTGGCGGCCTTCTTGGGGCTCTTGGCTGCGGTGGGGGCTTTGGTGGTGGTCTTCTTCTTGGGGGACTTGGCTGGCTTCTTGGCGGCCGGCTTCTTGGGGGACTTGGCTGCAGCCGATGGCTTCTTGGTGCTTTTCTTGGCGCCTGCCGCCTTGTCCTCCTGCTTCTTGTTGATCTTGAAGGATCCGGAGGCTCCATGTCCTTTGACCTGGACGAGGGTCCCCTTAGTCACCAGCCCCCTGATGGCGATCTTGAGGCGGCTGTTGTTCTTGTCCACATCGTATCCTCCGGCGGACAGGACCTTCTTGAGGGCGGACAGGGAGACCCCGCTGCGCTCTTTGGAAGCGGCCACGGCTTTGACGAGGAGCTCGGACACGCTGGGACCGGACGGCTTCTTGCTGCCTTTCTTGGCTCCTCCGGCTGCCGCCTTCTTGGCCGGCTTCTTCTTGGCGGCGGGCTCCGCTGGAGGAGCGGCGGCTGGGGCGCTCTCAGTCTCCGTCATGATTCCTCTTCAAGAATGTTTACAAAACGTTCATAATACGATGATCCGAGCGCTCTGCCTTTATACAGTACGATCGTCATTTCTATTGGTTGGTATACAACACGCTGTCTGCACTCCTATTGGTTACACATTAGACACGCCCACCCACTCTTACTTCAGTAATAGGGAATCTTCTCTCTCTTGTTGTGTTTTCCGGGCAGAGAGAAAAATGATTTTATTCTGGAATAGAACGATGTCCGATCTTCATCGGGGACCCGATCTGCTCACTGGACTGTCACTTATCGGGGGGTCACTTACAGCTGTCAGGAGCTGCCGAGGAGGCTGAACACAGGGGCTGCAAACACAGCCATCCTCCTGAGTGTGTGTCCCATTCTTCCTTCTATCTTGTTTTCTACACAAATTCTACCCAGAAAACAATCTTCTCACATCTCCCACTAGAATGATCTTCACATTAGATGAGTGAAGAGTGACCATCGGGAAACATTTCCCCCTAATACAGAACTCTGCTCATCTATAGCTGAGTAGAAGGAGCCTGGAACAAAAACATCAGCCGGTGACATGAGATCCTTGTGTGATGTGATGGCAGATATTGTTATACATACAAATGTCTCAGCTGATTACACAATGTCATGTTTGATGTGCTATGTATCATTATCTGGTCACCATGATACATCTATTGTTATCCAGATACTTTGAGTATGTTTATCGATCTCTTTTACTACACAGCTATATATCCTACGCGGGTGCAATGCTTGCTTTTAATCCTTCTATCTTGAATATAAGTTTATTGTTTTGGTGATCAAAGAGTCAATCCATCAGCATTGGATCCCCCAAGAGATCATTTCAGTAACAAGAATTTTGCTGAAAATCCTAATATAGTGTAGCTTTAGGTGAATCGTGATAGTAAATATTGGCTATTTGTAGGTTAGTGAGGGGTGGATTTATTTCTAGGCTACTAAACTAAAAACATGCATACTGACCACAAAACGTATTTTATTCTGTTAACATTCTCCAGGACAAGATTTCAGGGTGTTCCCTTCCTCTCAGATCCAAAGAAAACTAAAAGTAAAGGGAATTCACCAAAAGAATTGAACTTAGGGATTTAAATATTAGACCCCCTTTACCGCATTATCATCTCCCCTCTGTATCCCAGTTAGGTCCGCTCCTCCTTTCCCTAGATAGCATCTCTTCTCTGTATCCTCAATATCTCCTCTCCTCTGTATCCCCCAGAGCCCCGATCTACTAGTGTGGATGAATTCCGGCTAATCCTGAAAATATACAGCGCTAAAAACTTTCACTGATCCAATGATCCCAATCACATGGAAAGTACATGTATCTCATAATACAATAAATCTCCAGAGACCAAGATATTAATTCTAAATAACTACTAGATTATTGTAAAGAAAGGAAGAAAGGAGATAGATAGATAGATAGATAGATAGATAGATAGATAGATAGATAGATAGATCGATCCCCATAAACTTTACACATGATGTCCGCCTCCTCCCCCAACTTTATTCTAATTTATACTCAATATATAGCACACCTCTCCTTCCTATCATTAATAGCACCGGACCACCGTATGTACAAAAGCATCGCTCCTCTATATCCTGAATAGCACTTCTCCACTGTATCCTAATTAGCACGACTCCACCAATATCTCCATAAAGAGGACCTGTCACCTGACCAATACTATCACATAGGGGGATGGGAGACACTGGGACTGAAAAGACCACCAATATATCCATAAAGAGGACCTGTCCATCCAACTGGGGCACCCCTTAGTTCGTGGACTGGAGGAGTTGCTCTATTTTCCATACTTGCGGTACACAAATACCACACATGAACCATGTTGATGTTATGTAAATCCTGTAAGTTGTTTTATACCAGGGAGGGACCTGGAAGTGACCCTCTGGAGATTTACTCTGATCACTGACAATATTCAATAAAAAGCAATAAAAAAATGGATCCCACTCTATTCCAAATGAAGGTGCAACACTGACACCTGGCGGTCACAAGATACATGGCATCTGTACTGAGATCTGGGAAGAGATACAATGTGATTCGTTGTAATGTTTTCCTTCCTAATTCCCAAATTGTGTTTTACAATGTAGACTTTTGTAGCTGAACCAGAACAATGTCTGGGAATCTAGTAGTGAATTGGAAACACAAGCGGCCATCTAGATACTTGACATTTTTTTTTTTTTGTTAGTTTGTTTTTGTTTTTGTTTGTTATTTTGTTTTTTTTTGTGTTTTTTTTTTTGTTTTGTTTTTTTTTTTGGGGGGGGGGGTAGATGTACCTGGCTAGCAAAGCCCATCGAATAATCCAGAATCATTTTGTACATGGTTAGAATGAAGTCACAGCTCTGATGTGTGGTATGTGGGTGGCTCATTTCCACTATACAACACAAAGACATCCACTTCTCCATACAAAGAGCCCCACATACATTGTTATCGGGAGATCTGATTGTAAATATAGATAACAGAAAGTTTGATCTCTATGGGAGAACAATGTGATAATGACCACACACCTCTCCATTAGGGATGAGCCGAACACCCCCGATTTGGTTTGCACCAGAACCTTCGAACGGACCGAAAATTTGCACAAACGTTAGAACCCCATTGACGTCTATGGGACTCGAACGTTCAAAATCAAAAGTGCTAATTTTAAAGGTTAATTTGCACGGTATTGTCCTAAAAAGGGTTTGGGGACCCGGGTCCTGCCCCAGGGGACATGTATCAATGCAAAAAAAAGTTTTAAAAACGGACGATTTTTCGGGAACAGTGATTTTAATGATACTTAAAGTGAAAAAAAAAGTGAACTATTCCTTTAAATATTGTACCTGGGGGGTGTCTATAGTATGCCTGTAAAGTGGCGCGTGTTTCCCGTGATTAGTACAGTCCCAGCACAAAATGACATTTTTAAAGGAATAAAAGTCATTTAAAACTGCTTACGGCTTTAATGTAATGTCCGGTCCCGGTAATATGGATGAAAATCAGTGAGATAAAAGGCATGGGTACCCCCCAGTCCATTACCAGGCCCTTGGGTTCTTGTATGGATATTAAGGGGAACCCCGCACCCAATTAAAAAAAAAGGAAAGGTGTGAGGCCCCAGGCCTTCTGAACAGCAGTATGCAGATGGTGCAAACAAGACAGGGACTGTAGGTTTGTTGTTAAGTAGAATCTGTTTGTAATTTTGAACAGGTGCATTTTTAAAGTGTAGCTCCAGACTAAAAATCTATTTTTTAGCTTTTTGTAAAACATAGGGAAGGGTTATCACCCCTGTGACATTTGTTTTGCTGTCTGTGCACCTCTTCAGAAGATTTTACCTCACTTTCTGTCCCAATGACAAATGTTTTGTGACAATTTGGGGGTTTTAGTTAAACAAGGATTGGTGATAAAGCATCAGTGGAGAGGAGACATGTTTTTCCCATATTAACTCTTACAGGAGAGAATTTCCTATCCTAGGGGTAGATTTCATCTCACTTTCTGTTGTCTCCTTCCGTTTGCAAGTAGGAGTCGTTTGTAAGTTGGATGTATGAAAGTAGGGGCCTGCCCTATATACTCTGCAGAAATTGCGGCCTTAGGTGTTGGTGTTGCCACAACACTGTAAGCCCTCACAGTTACTCTTGGTGGGCGCAGGAACGGGCTCTGCTGTGAAATATTAGATGAAGAATTGTAATTACATGCCCCTGTTGAACAGGGTCAGAAAAATTGGGCCTTTGGTGGCGGTGGTGCTGGTGTCACAATACTGTAAGTCCTCACAGTTACTCTTGGTGGGCGCAGAAATGGGCAGCTGCAAAATATTAAAAATTGGCAGAAAAATTGGGCCTTAGGCACTGGTGCCACAACACTGCAACCCCTCACAGATACTCTAGGAATGAGCCCTCCTGTAAAATATTGCATCAACATTTGTAATTACAAGCCTCTGTTAAACAGGGGATGAAAAATTGTCCCTTAGCCACTGGTGGCGGCGCCCAGAACCAAAAATATTCTTACAAGCTATCAGCATGATCATTGAGGAGGAAGAGGCACTGATGCTGGTGCCACAACACTGCAACCCCTCACAGATACTCTAGTTGGAGCGCAGGAACGAGCCCTGCTGCAAAGTATTGCATCAAAAATTGTAATTACATGCCCCTGTTAAACGGGGGCTGAAAAATTGGGCCTTAGCCACTGGTGGCGGCGCCCAGAACCAAAAATATTCTTACAAGCTATCAGCATGATCATTGAGGAGGAAGAGGATAGTCACTCAGCATAACAGGATTGTCACTCAGCATCAGAATATGCAGTCTTGAAGGGATCTGACTAATCAAAAAAAAAAAAAAAAAAAAAAATATATATATATATATATATATATATATATATATATATATATATATATATATATATATATATATATATATATATATATATTGGGTTACATCAGCATCAGGTGCTTGGTAGCTGGTGGTGATCCAAGACTGATTCATTTTTATGAAGGTCAGTCGATCGACCGGGTCGGTGGACAGGCACACCCTGTGATCGGTTACAAAACCTCCAGCAGCACTGAATGTGCGTACCGAAAGAACGCTGGATGCAGGACAGGCCGGTAGCTCAATTGCATACTGTGCAAGCTCTGGCCAGTGATCCATCCTCAAGACCCAGTAACCCAGAGGATTTTTGGTGGGAAAAGTGTCCAAGTCAGATCTTGCCCCTAGATATTCCTGCACCATGTAAAACAGACGCTGGTGATGGTTGCTGGAACCGATCATACCTTGGGGCTGAGGACTAAAAAATTGTCTGAATGCATCGGTCAGACGGCCACCTTCTCCACCGCTCCTTCTTTGACTGACCGAAGCCTCAGCAACACGTTGTCCAGGAACAGGAGTTTGTAACCTCCCAGTCTCTGGGAACACGTTGCACAGACCTTTCTGCAAGGCCTCCCAAAGATGTTTCATCCTCTGCTCCCTCTGCAACGGCAAGATAAGGTCCGCAACCTTACCCTTGTAACGTGGATCAAGGAGGGTTGCCAGCCAGTATTGATACCTCTCCTTGATACCACAAATACGAGGATCCTTCCACAGGCTTTGCAGGATCAGGGAGGCCATGCAGCGTAGGTTTGCTGAGGCATTCGGTCCGGAGTCCTCTGGGTCACTAAGGACGACATGATCCGCAGCCACCTCCTCCCAGCCATGTACAATTCCATGGGTTTCTTGGGACTGTAAATGATCCCTTAAAGACTGCTGCTGATGCTAAGTGCCAGGCTCCACCCCCATGCTGACACAATCCATCTCTTCCTCCTCCTCCTCCTCCTCTTCCTGTGTGATCGGCGGGCACGCAGGAACACTGTCTGGACAAAGGGGACCTTGAGAGCTAAGAAAGTCCTCCTCTTCCTGCCTCTGTTCTGCCTCAAGTGCCCTGTCCATTATTCCATGCAGTGTGTGCTCCAACAGGTGGACAAGGGGGACAGTGTCACTAATGCATGCACTGTCACTGCTCACCATCCTCGTGGCCTCCTCAAATGGTGACAGGACAGTGCATGCATCCCTGATCATGGCCCACTGGCATGGGAAAAAAAAAAACAAGCTCCCCTGACCCTGTCCTGGTGCCATAGTCACACAGGTACTCATTGATGGCCCTCTGCTGCGTGTGCAGCCGCTGCAACATGGCCAACGTTGAGTTCCACCTGGTGGGCATGTCACAGATTAGGCGGTTCTTGGGCAGGTTAAATTCCTTTTGGAGGTTAGCCAGCCGAGCACTGGCATTATATGACCTGCGGAAATGCACACAGACTTTCCTGGCCTGCCTCAGGACATCCTGTAAGCCCGGGTACCTGCCCAAGAACCGCTGTACCACCAAGTTAAGGACGTGAGCCAAACAGGGCACATGGGTCAGTTGTCCCTGTCGGAGGGCAGAGAGGAGGTTGGTGCCATTGTCGCAAACCACCATTCCTGGCTTAAGCTGGTGTGGCGTCAACCACCTCTGAACCTGCCCCTGCAGAGCTGACAGGATCTCTGCCACAGTGTGGCTCCTGTCCCCCAAGCACACCAGCTCAAGCACCGCATGGCATCTTTTGGCCTGCGTGCTTGCGTAGCCCCTTGAACGCCTACGGAGCACCGCTGGTTCCGAAGTCAAATCACAGGAAGATGCCATGTAGGAAGAAGAAGAGGTGGGGGTGGAGGAGAGAGGTGTGGCAGAATCACTACTAGTAGTATTTTGGAGGCGTGGTGGCAGAACAACCTCCAACACTACTGCACCCTGTCCTGCATCCTTCCCAGCTGCCAGAAGAGTCACCCAGTGCACGGTGAAAGATAGGTAACGTCCCTGTCCATGCCTGCTGGACCATGCGTCAGCGGTAATATGCACCATACCGCTGACCGCCCTGCCCAGCGAGGCCAAGACATTGCCTTCCACATGCCGGTAGAGAGCTGGAATCACCTTCCGTGAGAAAAAGTGGTGTTTGGGAACCTGCCACTGAGGAACCGCACATTCCACAAACTCACGGAAGGGGGCAGAGTCTACCAACTGAAAAGGCAGCAGTTGAAGTGCTAGCAATTTAGCCAAGCTAGCATTCAACCGCTGGGCATGTGGATGGCTGGGAGCAAACTTCTTTCTGTGGTGCAGCAGCTGGGGCAGGGAAATTTGCCTGGTACAATCTGACGTTGGTGTACCAATAGCAGATTGCCCCCAAGTACTTGGCTGTGACACACCTAATTCTACACCTTCATTTCTCTCAGTGCAGGACTCAGAGAGGACTGAAGGTATAGTGGGGTTGGAGATCCCAGCTGATGAGGAGCAAGGAGAGGTCCTCTTTGTTCTTTGGTGTGGGTCTTTTGGTACGCTTGCCAACAAACTGCATGGCAGGTCAACATATGTCTGGTCAAGCATGTGGTGCCCAAGCGGGAGATGTTTTGGCCACGAGAGATACGCTTGAGACATATGTTGCAAATAGCAGCGGTGGGATCTGATGCACTCGTCTCAAAAAAGGCCCACACCAAAGAACTTTTGGAATAACGCGCAGAGACAGCAGCGCCCTGCACATGTGGAGCTCTGCAGTGTGATGCAGTCAGTGTGCTGCCCTTAAGCTGGCCCCTGGAGGGCATCCTGCCTTGTTGGTGATGTGCTTCCTCCTCCTCCTCCTCTCTCCTATCAGGCACCCATGTGGAGTCAGTGACCTCATCATCCCCTCCCTCCTCATCACTGGAGCAAAGCTGGCAGTATGCTGCAGCTGGGGGAACATGACTGGCAGATTGCTGTCCTTCTTGGGCACCCCCTCTCTCTGGGCTCACGTTACTGCCTTCCTCTAGCTGGGTACCATCATTGGAGCCTTCAAAATGCTGGGCATCCTCCTGGAGCATGTACCCAACACTGTGGTCAAACAGTTCGGGGGACTCCTCAGGAGGACATGGTGGGGCTAGAGAAGGAGTGACTGATGCCATTGAGCCAAGGGAAGAGGCCGCATTGGCAGCTGCTTTGCCAGACAAAGTACTCTGAGCCTGGGTGAGAGAGGATGAGGAGGATGAGGACAGCTTGGTCATCCACTTTACCAAGTCTTCCGCGTGTTGCGGCTTAATACGGCCAGCTGCTGAAAAAAAGGACACGCGTGTCCCACGGCCACGTGCTGATGAGGATGTACCGTCTCCACGACCAGCACTGTTGCCTCTAGACACAGAGCCTGCTTGCCCTCTTTTATTGGCTTGTGACAGTCTGCCTCTCTTTGTTGGCCTTCCAGACATACTAATGGCCTGCAGTGAGATGTAGCTGCACAAAGCTGGGATGCATATATATATATACTGATACTGCAGCTAGCAGAATCAACTGCCTGCCTGTAGTATTATTAGTATGAGAACACCAGCAATTGTCTTCAGGTAGCTTTAGGTGCACACTGTGCAGAGGACACAGTACACTAATTGTAAATACTGTAGCAGCCGGGGGCGTGGTCAAGATGGCGACCAGATAGGACGTGTGGGAAGGGAGCTCCGTTCTCTGCCGACAATTCATCCGTTTATAGGGGACATATCCTCGCTCTAACACTACCGGGAGGTAGAGAAAGCAGGCGGGTATGAGAAGGGGAAGCTCCGGTTCCCAAAGGAAGAGGCAGCAGGCTCCTAGGACCCCGCCAACAACCAGAGGTGCGTGCGGGACGGCCTACACCAACATGGCGTCCCAGACGGAGCAGGCTGAGTCTCCCCAGCTGGGAGTCGATCAGTTCCAGGCGCTCATGCAAGCTATCACGGGCTGCCAAACAACACTGACCACTAAGATCGAGCAGATGCAGCTTGAAATGGGCCTAATTAGGCGGGACATGGATAAGCACCGGGATAGATTAAATGAAGCGGAGCGGAGAGTGGGGGAGACAGAAGACACGGTCAGGGAGCATTCTGCCTCCCTCCGCACGTTACAGGTTAAAATGAAGGCGATCAAATCCCGAGCAGAAGATCAGGAAAATAGGAACGGGCGGAACAATTTACGCATGGTGGGTCTCCCGGAGGGGGCTGAAAGGAGAGACCTATGCAGAGCAGTTGCTGCGTACGCTCCTCCCGCAGGCGCCATTCTCCCCTCACTTTGCAGTCGAGCGGGCTCACAGAAAGCCGTCGGCTCCAGGCCCGCCTGGAGCTCCGCCACGTACATTTATTTTCCGCCTTTTGAATTTTAGAGACCGGGATCTCGTTCTCAGAGAGGCTAGAAGATCGGAGAACTACGACATGAAAATGTGAAGATTATGTTATTTCCGGATTTCTCCATTGAAACACAACGACAACGCAGATCGTTCGACCAGATCAAGGCCCAACTAAGGAGCAAAGGTCTCAAGTACAGCATGATGTTTCCAGCGCGCCTCAGAGTGATTGACGGCGAGACCACCAAGTTTTTTGTTTCTCCAGAGGAGGCTTCCAGATGGTTTGATACCCTTCCTAGGCAGCGCTAAGCTGCTTACCGTTTGTTTGTTTTTTTGAATGCTTTGGAAGTTTCCAGTGAAATGCGCAGTTACAAGTGGAGTGCTTGCTCCTCTACAAATTTATCCTGTTGGCTGCTTAACACACAGGCTTCCCCTGAGGCCTATTCTGAAGGGCACATTGTTTGTTGTGGGGGCGGGAGGGAGGGGGTGCATACCCCTAAGTCTGGAGGTACCTGAGCTCATATCCATATGGCAGCCAGATAATTTTCCTCTCAAGATTGAAATATGGACCACCCCTAGGTACTCACAACATCTACTACTGGAGGCTTCTTCGCCTCTCCTCCTCACGGGTACGTACTCTTTCTCTGAAATGTTTTAATATTTCCCTCTGGAGACGACTTTTCGGGGTGAGATATATGTTTGTTCTCAAGGAGGGGTGTACTTATGTGACCGGAATTTGACGGCTCGGGTCCCCTCCCCAAGGCTATCAAGATTGAACTGTCCGGCTGACATATTTCTCCTGGCAATCATAGAAGGGACTAAAAAGGGCCTTATTATTCTGTCTTGGAGAACTCAGGTCTTGAACTAACAACGGGAAAGACAGTCCCCCATGTCTGGCTGACGTAATACTTCTGGCCCTCTCTCCACTTAAAGAGGAGTTTGAGGGTTATAAATGAATAACAATGTGCCCGTGGCTGGTTCTGGTCGTGGGGGAGGGATGTAACTAAGAATGTGCCCTTAGCTTGTTCTAAGTGAAGCGGAGAAGGGATTATTATACTTAAGTTAAGTTGAATTGTGAGCAGTAGCTCTTTCTCTCCCTGTGGGTGGTTAGGTATGATTTATACATTTCTCAGACTGTACCCTCTGCCAGCTATGGGTGAAATGGAGGGAAGATATGGGTACTTAGGTTGGGTTGTGGTCCATGCCTCTTTCTCTCCCTGTAAATAGGGGTGAAGGATGTATTTGTAACTAAGATTGTGCCCTTAGACTGTCTAAGAGAAGCGGAAGTTGATTTTGGTATGGGGATGGAGGGGTGGACCATAGCTCTCCATATGACCCTAGGTGACTGTGAACGATGTGTTTATATAGATTATTAAGAATGTGCCCCTAGATAGTTTAGGTGAAACTGCCGCCGGGGACTCCTGGACGGATAATTCTGTGCGGGCTCCCTTGGTGGTAGTGGTCTTTATGACCGGTTCTGGGCGGGGCTCCCTAGCTCCGGCTGGGGCTCTAGGTCCTTGGTGCGCTTAGTATTACGCACCACCCCCCAAGGGAGATTTCTCCTATCTAAAATGTTTAACAAGTTCGGTTTGGGTATACAAACACCCCATGAGTTACAATTGGAGGTGTGGGGTGGGTTGGGGGGGGGGGGGTTTGGTTTGTTTCAGTTTTATATATTTTTTTTTTTTTTTTTTGCAAGTAATCTTTATTGTGACACTTAGTTATGGTACAACAATTGTAGCGGAGAAGTTGCAAAAAAATACAAGGAGATTGACAATATCAGGTCTGACCCAAAATAGTAAGGGTCTAATATGTAGGGTAATTTTTTTTTTGTTTTCCTTTAACGGGAGGGGTAATAGGGATAGGGGAGGGGAAAGAAGGAGATCAGGAAAGTGGTAATGGAAAAGAGTGAGACAGTGTGTAGAAATTTTAGCAGTATCATCTTATGTTCTACAGTGTACAGTAAGCAGTGGTCCTTCCCGGATGACTCAATTCATGATGGGCGAATAGGCAGATAGATGACCCTCTATAGGGAGGGCCATCAGATAATAAAAAGGAACTGGTGGCTATGCAAGTTATTAAGAACACAGTGCAGCTCGGGGATCTGACAGCCAATATTGCCAGTGATCATAAAATGTATTCACTTTCATCTGTGATTTGGCAAATAGGAGTTCCATAGAGAGATGATCATTTAGGATGTAAGTGGTATGGTTCAGAGTGGGTGCACTGGCCTGTTTCCAGAACCTAGCAATGGAGAGGCGAGCAGCAATTAGGATATGTGTGATAATGGGGTGAAATTTTGGGTGCCAGTTCGATAGTCCCAGTCCGAAGAGAGCCATCCGCGAAGTTAATGTGATAGATACATTAGTTACATCTTTAATGAGGTTGGAGACGTCCGTCCAGAAGATAGTAATGGACGGGCATTCCCACCAAATATGAAAGATATGTCCGTCCATATCACAGTTTCTCCAACATTTCCTCGAATGGGATGTGAACATTCGGGCTAATTTCACTGGGGTATAATACCAGCAGTAGAGGATTTTTAATAGGGTCTCCCAATGAGAAATGTTTCTGGAATATATGCTGGGGGTTCTTATAGCTTGATACCAGAGAGAGGGAGGAAGGTCACATCTGAGGGTGGATTCCCAGAAAGACATAGCTGAGGACCTTTCATCCTGTTTAGGCTTTATAAGCAGTCTATAGAGGTATGAGATACCACGCGTTTTGTTATTGGTTAGGTTGAAAAAGGATAAGAGGTCCTTGGTCAGAGTGTTGAGTGAAGTCAAGATAGGTGCAAGGATGTGGCGGATTCTTAGGTAGATGTAGAAATCCTTATTGGGGAGAGCAAAGCTCTCTTTAAGTTGTTGGAAGGATATAAGCTGAGAGTTCTGGTATAGGTCACCTATTTTTTGGATACCTAGTGAGACCCATCTGTGCAGAGGCAAGTCCGTTGAGAGGAGAGACAAGGAAGTTAACGGCAGCTGATGCAGTGCTTGAGTATGCAGCCCCAAAGACGTTTGGATGATTGCTTTCCACGTGGATATTGTAGCATTAACAGTTGGCAAAAAGGAGCGAGGTGGATGGTATCCAATCCACGTGGCTGCTAGTATCAATGAAGGGCTTTGGGTCAGGGCTAAAGCTTCAATTTGAGTCCAGAGCTGTGTAGATGTAGAGTCCCAGAGTTTTTTGGTCTGGTCGAGTATAGTTGCCTTGTAGTAGGATCTGAGGTCTGGTACTCCCGGTCCAGCATATGTTTTGGGGATTTGTAGTAAGGAGGATTTAATGCGGGGCTTACGGGCTGCCCAGATGAAGTGATTAATGATCCTTTGTAGGTTGGCTACATCCGATTGAAGTATAGGTAATGGAAGCGTCCTGAAGAAATACAGAATGTGGGGTAGTAGAAACATCTTGGACAGGGCTATGCGTCCTGCCCAAGAGGTACAGACATTGAGTAGTGATTTGGATATATCCTGGAGTTTCTGGATCAGGATAGAGAGATTGGTGCATAGAAGTACACTTGAAGGGGATGTTAATTGTATACCCAGATACGGCATGGATGAGTTGGGGGCCCAGGAAAAGGGAGAGACTGTGGTGATAGCCTTCTTGAGATGTGGCGGTAAAGAAACACCCAACATAGCTGACTTAGATTTGTTCAATTTATACATGGAGACCTGACTAAACTGGTGTAGGAGATCACAAAGAGGTGGAAGAGATTTCAAAGGGTCTGTGAGCCATATGATTATATCATCGGCATATAGGCCGATCTTATGTGAGTGTTGGCCGATTGGTAATCCAAAGATGCGGGGGTGTGCTCGTATGGCGTGAGCTAGCGGCTCAATGATAAGTGCAAATATTAGGGGCGATAAGGGACACCCTTGCCTAGTCCCATTAGTAATAGGGAAAGGGGTGGAAAGCATGCCAGAAGTCAATACCTTCGCTCTAGGTGTAGAATAGAGGCCTAATATTGCTTGGAGAAAGGGGCCCTGTATGCCAAATTTCTGAAGGACCAAATCTAGATATAGCCAGTTAACTCGATCAAACGCCTTCTCTGCATCTAAAGAGATCAGCAGAGAAGGCGTCCGACGATGCTCTGCCCAATGTATGAGGTCTATGAACCTACGAGTGGCATCGGAGGCTTGTCTACAGGGAATAAATCCCACCTGATCTGGGTGGATGAGGGTGGGCATATACTCAGCAAGACGCGTGGCTAATAACTTGGTGTAAATTTTGAGGTCGGTGTTTAGAAGTGAAATGGGCCTATAGTTAGCTGGATCTTGGAAGGGTTTACCAGGTTTATGTATGGTAGTTATCACCGCTTCAAGAGATTCTGATGGTATTTCTCCGGTTGTTAGAAATTTATTAAAGGTATTACATAGATGGGGTACTAATTGGTCTTGGAAGGATTTGTAATATTCATTTATAAAGCCATCTGGTCCTGGTGCTTTATGAAGGGGGAGATCTTTGATAGCTTTAGAGATTTCTTGATGTGAGAATGGTTGGGAAAGGTATTTAAGCTGTGTCGGGGTAATGGTAGGGAGTTGGAGAGGGGTTAGGAAATCATTGATTTGTTGGGAGGTAGGATTGGGCTCGGATGCGGACTGCGAGAGGTTGTATAACCTAGAATAGAATGAGCTAAAGCCGTCAGCTATGTCTTTTGGGTTTGTCATTTTACGTCCCTGTTCGTCTAAAAGGAACTGAATTCTGGTTTGTGCAACCCTACGTTTGTATTGCTGTGCTAGAAATTTACCGGGTTTATTACCTTGGGAGTACCAAGAGAGGCGAAGGCGCCTAAGATAGAAATCATAGCCTCTTTGTAAGTAGGAGCATAATTCGTTTCTAACTTTCCTGACTTTGTCTATGGTGTTTTGTGTAGGGTTTTGTTTGTTCAGGGCTTCAAGTGTTTTGATACGGTCAAGGAGAGAGTTAACGGTCATAGTTTTTTTCTTTTTTTCCTGGGCACCCAACTTTAGGAATATACCTCTTAATACTGATTTATGGGCATTCCAAAGGGTCGCAGGGTTGGAAACGGACCCTGTGTTAGAGTTAAAGAAGGCAGAAATCTCAGAACGTACCTGTTCCAGAGTCTCCGCGGCACCAAGTAATGATGCATTCAAGCGCCATGGAGTGTGTCCAAATGTTCTGGGGGTATGGACAAAGTAATGGATACCGGGGCATGGTCTGACCAGGTAATGACTCCGATCCTAGATCGAGAGATTTTTTGTAATAGTGCCTTGGAGGTCAGGAACAAGTCTATCCTGGAGTATGAGTTTTGGGTGTTTGAGAAGAAAGAGTAGTCCCTCTCCGTACCATGTTGACATCTCCAGGGGTCGTAAAAATGGTCTTCAAGGGAGATTAGAGATGACAGGGCCGTGGATTTTCTACGTTTGATATTGGAGGAGTCCAACTGGGGGTCTATGACTTCGTTGAAGTCTCCACATATTATAATTCGGTCTCTGGGATAGTGTTGGATTTTTTGGATTATAGATTTGTAAAAGGACCTTTGTCGGATATTTGGAGCGTATATATTTACAATAATAAGGTGTTGATTATTGAAAGAGGCAGATAAGATTAGGTTTCTCCCCGAAGGGTCTTGATCGAGATGATTGAGGGTAAATGCTATGGAGGATCGAATTGCTATCATGACTCCTCTTTTTTTCTTATCAGCACGTGCATGGAAGCAGTGAGGGAACAATTTGTGGGAGCATTGGGGAGACTTATCCTCTGAGAAATGTGTCTCCTGAACACAGAGTAAATCTGCTTTTTGTGATATAGCCTCTTGCCATAATAGTGAGCGCTTAAAAGGGCTATTAAGCCCCTTCGCATTCAAGGAGGTAATTGTCAGTGACATAGTGAGAGACTAGACGCTTATGTCTTGTTGGTACCGAGGTGAACTGTCTCTGTCTAAAGCAAGGGTGATAGGAAGGGGGGAAAGAGGTCAAGGAAAGTTTACTGTGGATACGCAAAGAGTTGATACAATAGAAATAGTCTGGATTGGAGTCTGTAAAATACAGAAGATCCAATTCAACTATTCAATAACAGTGAAGATTAGACATATTTATAAACAGGTAACTTATAAAACTGTTAATACAAAACTGTATGAGTGTGGCAAATAAGTGTGCCTAACACACTAAAACTGGGAAGCGTGGAGAGAGTTCCAAACGTGGTTCTACTCCTCCACTAGTAAAATCTGTTGAGCGACAGTATAAACCAGCCTGAGAAAGATCCCTCCTCTATGGAGGTTGTTGGATCAAGACTTGTTACCATTATGGCGGAGCTTTCGATGCCCAGGGGTTGGAGATTCTGGATGGTGGCCCTGATTTTGGAGTAGATGGGAGATCACGAGATAGAATGCCCCAGTTATTCAGTTGCTTGAGCCCATCTTTGGGGGTGTGTATGGAAGCTTGCTGATTATGGTACGTGACCAGTAGCTTGGTAGGATAACCCCATTTATATGGTAGCTTATGCTCATTGAGTATTGAGGTTACTGGAGCAAAGGATTTGCGTGCTTGGGAAGTAGCTGCCGATATGTCATTGTACAGCGAGATTTTAGCAAAGGGCTCCGGGAGGGTGCGCAGAGATCTTGCTGTACGCATGATGTTTTCCTTAATGTGAAAGAAGTGAATGCGCGCCAATATGTCTCTGGGGACTGAAGCCGGTAGATGCTGTGGCTTGTGTATCCTGTGTGCACGGTCGATCAGCACATCATTCGTCGTCAGTTATGGAATGAGTTTGCGAAATAGCTGATGCAGATATGGGACTATTTCAGGGGGTGCCAGAGACTCAGGAACCCCCCTGATTTTAATGTTATTACGTCGCGACCTATCCTCTAGGTCTGCGACTTTTAGGCGGAGCATCTGAATAGTCGCAGAGTGGTCATCTTGTGTGTGCACTACTGTGTTATGAGCTTTAGTGGCCTCAGATAAATGCTGCTCAATATGGGTGGTACGGTCTTCTAGGCAGGTGACTTTGTCCTGCAGCTGGTTAATGGACACTTTCAGTTCACGGTGGAGATCTGCCTGAAGGGAGAGCAGCATAGCTTTGATGGAGTGTTCAGAAGCTGGGTTGTCAGAGGTGGGGTAGGCAGCTAGGGGAAGAGTGACTGGACATTCTGCTGTGGGACTACAGGTCCCAGCGCCATGTTGCTTCTTCAAAGGGGGCTGCTTGTCAGGGGAGTGTGCAGAGGAATCGGCAATCCGCTTACCTCTATCCCCTGGTGAAGGTAGCTGCTCAGAGAGGAGATCTGCTGGGTCCTCCATGTCAATGGAGGAATTCTCTGTTGCCGCTGTATAATCCGGCGGGCGCTCCGAGTCTCCACACTCCCGGCCGGCGCCATTTTGATTCTTCTGCAAGGGCTGCATGTAGAAATCGAGCAGTCTGCAGGGACCCCTGAGCTTCGGTTTCACTTTGGACATAGTCCGTATGATGTCCTGTATGTCCCCCTCCTACTTGGAGGGCAGATGGAGGCTGTGCTGTGGCTGGTGAGGCTGAGGAGGATCGTGGAGGAGCAGAGCTCAGTAATCAAGCGGCCATCATCTTCCGCGGCCAGGCCACGCCCCAGTTTTATATAATTTTTTCTTTAATTGCCTACCTTTATGCCTTATACTTTATGATACTGTTTTACTACGTCTGCTATGATTGCTTTCAGTGGTTGCTGACTTTGGGATTGGTAACTGTAGACATATGGATATCTCTGTTAAACCCTGGGATGTGTGGGGTATTCTCTCCTCCAGGTCCCTCCGATAATCCACTCCATTATACTCCATGATGGCCCCTATTAAAATTGTGTCCTGGAATGTTAGGGGTTTAAACCACAAAATTAAGCGCTCCCTGGTCTTTGAATACCTCAAAAAAAATATGCCCCTCAGATCTGCATCCTTCAAGAGACGCATCTGGTGGGAAAGTGATGGGGTTAAAGAGACCCTGGGTGAGCCGTCACTACCATGCCACTTACTCCGGCTATTCTAGAGGAGTTAGTGTCCTGGTACATAAAACCCCTAGCTTTGAATTGTTGGATGTGGTCACGGACCCGGAGGGGAGGTATGTGTTGATACATGCTAACATAGACACGGTAGACATGGTGGTGGTGGGAGTATATTTGCCACCCCCAGCTAATATCTCTATAATGCAGAAGCTGACCATGCTGATTGCCCAATTCCAGACTGACAATGTGGTCATAGCGGGAGATTTTAATATACCTCCAAATCCTCCAAATCCTTGCATGGATAAATTATCCCCGCTAGGGACTCAACGCTGTCTAAATGGGCAGATGTGTACGGGCTGGTGGACATATGGCGATGGAAGAATCCATCAGAACGCGCTTACACCTGCCACTCCTCTTCATACAACACCCTGTCCCGTATTGACCTGATCTATGCTAGTAGCGCAATGCTCCCCAAGGTTATTGCAATCGAGATACTTCCACTGGGTATCTCGGATCATTCCCCCCTACTATGTACAATACAAACTCATACTCCCCAAGCGGATAGACTTTGGCGACTCTCTAGATTCTGGATTGAACATCCAACCATAGAAATAGAGGTGGCCAAAGAGATAAGAGGTTTTTGGTTGACTAATGCCGATTCCACAGGGATGGCGATGGTCTGGGATACGTTTAAAGCCTATATACGAGGGTGCTATTTATCATCTATTACACAGGAAAGGAACAATGATAAAATTACACTGGAGGAGGCGGAGGCCAGAGCGCAGGAACTAGAGTCTAGGTTCGCCATGACTTCCAATCCTGTCACGGCTCAGGATATGAAGGTAGCATATTGGGAGGTGATGTTACTTAGGATGGCCAAGGTTCATAAACGTCAGCTTACTCAAACGCAACAGATTTTCGAACAAGGTGACAAACCAGGTAGATTGCTGGCTTGGATTTCCAAGGAGCAATCCCCAATTTCCACCATTGCAGGCCTGCGTAGGGAGGATGGGACTAAGGTGACAGACCCAATGAATTTCAATCGATGCTTTACAGAATTGTACGAGGCTTTATACTCCACTAGGGCAAACTACTCCCCAGATGAGTTACACAATTTTCTAGAGGGGGTGACGCTCCCAATTCTCTCTGACGATGCAAGGGAAAATCTAGACGCCCCGATTACAATGCCGGAGGTGCGGGTAGCATTGAGTTCTATGCAGACAGGGAAGACTCCAGGGGAAGATGGGATCCCTCCTGAATTCTACAAACAGTACCTAGAGGACCTAACTATCAAAATGCACGACATGTTTACAAAATCCCTACAGGCCAAAGACCTTCCACCATCCATGTCCCAGGCCATCATAGTGGTAATACCCAAACCTGGGAAAGACCCCCAGTTGTGCTCTTCATACCGGCCCATCTCCCTGCTCAACTCTGACGCCAAAGTGCTTACCAAAATTCTTGCCAGGCGACTAAATGAAGTTATACTTACCCTGATCCATGAGGATCAGTCAGGATTTATGCCTGGCAAGGCAACCGATATTAATCTGCGAAGGCTGTATGCAATCCTGGCCTCTGGAGGTGAGGGAGGGGCTGATGAAATGGTGGCCTCTCTTGACGCGGAGAGGCCTTTGACTCCGTAGAGTGGGGCTATCTCTGGGAGGTCCTCCGTAAATTCGGATTTGCTCCATCCTTCATCTCCTGGGTTAGGTTGATATACAAGGCACCGAAGGCCAGGGTGCGTACCGGAACAGTCTTGTCCTCACCCTTTGTTTTGGGCAGGGGAACATGGCAGGAGTGCCCCCTATCCCCGGGACTTTTTGCACTAGCAATTAAACCTATGGCGGCGCTTCTTTGGGCTTCAACACAAATTAAAGGGATTGTTAGAGGTCCACTGCAAGAAAAAGTGTCCTTATATGCAGATGACACCCTGCTATATCTGAGGGATGATGGGTGCTCACTACAGATGGCTCTGTCACTTATAGATAACTTTGGGCAATTCTCAGGAATCCGAGTGAATTGGGGGAAGTCAGTGATATTTCCCCTACATTCTGGGACGGGAAGCCAGCAGATGGACGGACAGCTGCAGAGGGTTCCCCAGTTTCGGTACCTAGGAGTTGAGATACATCGGGACTGAGGCTGGGTTCACACTGCTGCGGTGGCAGAAATCGCATGTGATTCGCAGCGCACTGCTGTTCACATCACATGCGATGTCTGTGCTGTGCGATATCAGCCATACAGATAGTATGGCTGATATCGCACCGCATTCGGTCCAAACTCGCACAGGACCCTTTTTTTTGTTCGGACCAAAATCGGATCGCATGGGTGTTCACACCTATGCGATCTGAAAATGTCCGAATTGTCAGTTCGCATTGCGATATGCGGGCTGAACTGGGGGTGTCATTAACATTGTATGACACTCCCCAGCAGTTCGCATATGGCAGTGTGAACTGCCGTGCGAGTTGGTGCGATGCGGGAACCCGCAGTAAATTTGCTGCGTTCCCGCACCGCAGCAGTGTGAACCCAGCCTTAAGGCAGTTTATCCCTCTGAATCTCAATCCGGTGGTTCAGCGGATATCCCAGAGCTGTGCCAGATGGAGATCTCTCCCCCTGACACCGGTTGGAAGAGTTAACCTAATTAAAATGTCGATCCTTCCTAAGTTCACTTACCTTTTCCCGCCAGACTCCTGTACCTATACCAAATAGATTTTTTTTCAGAGGTTGGATAGCATTCTGGTATCTTTTGTCTGGAACGGGAGGGCTCCCAGGGTGGCCAAAGTAAAGCTGCAGCTGCCCACATTGCTTGGTGGCCTGGCACTACCGTGCCTATTGAAATATTACTGGGCAGCAGTCCTGGTGACAGTCAAGTGGTGGCTGTCAGGGGAGCCGGCTAACCCTGCCTCTTCATTAGAGGCGGCGTTGCTGGGTTCATATGCGGAGCTTAGAAACTTGATCCATAGGGGCCCTAGGTCTAACTCTCGGGTCACCTTTCCTATGACTACGACCCTGAAGGTGTGGGAGTCGGTGGCCAGACAGGTGGGTGGATCTGGGATATGGTCCCCTGAGACCCCATTGTGGGGGAATCCTCGCTTACCACATTTCCGCTCCATCCCTGATCCTATTGTGTGGGCCAGGTATGGAGTTACAGCATTGAGGGACATAATGTCTCAGGGGCAGTTGATTACATTTGATGCACTAAAGCTCCACCGTGACCTCCCGAACCACATGTTTTTCAGGTTTATCCAATTACGACATGCCTATCGATCCCAATTCCCCTCCTCAATCTCACTGGAGATGTCACCGGTGGAGAGAATGCTTAAATCCCCTGATCAGACCAAAACGATGTCTACCTTATATAATATGTTTGTTACGCTAGATACCTCTGGGGTCTCCTCAGGACTTACCTCCAAACCGATCCGAATAACTAACGGAACTAGGCAAGGATGTCCCCTATCGCCCATTATTTTTAAGCTCCTTATGGAACCATTGGCGGAAAGTTTCCGATCTCATCCCAACATTACAGGCATCACTATTGGCGATACTGAACATAAAATTAGCCTATTTGCGGATGATGTCCTGCTCATGCTCTCTAACCCCAAAACATCACTACATGAGACACAGAAATTGCTGGAAGAATTTAGTGCCATATCCTACTATAAATTAAACGCCACAAAGCCCCAAATTTTAGGTTTTAATGTTCCACCCTCCATGCAAATTTACCTAACTAATAGATTCCCTTTTGAGTGGTCCCCCCCACTTTTTGACATTCTTAGGAATTCAATTAACTGCACACACCTCACTGCTATATGAACATAACTTTAAGCCCTTCTTGGAATCACTGCCTCGACAACTATCCCTTCTGAGGACTCAGGAACTTTCAAGGGCTGGAAGAATAGCGACCTTAAAAATGCTGCTCTTACCAAAACTCCTTTATCTCTTTCGCACCTTAATATTCCCCTTACCACAAACTTTCCTTTCCGCCACCCAAAAGCTCTTCACTCAATTTATTTGGAACCACAAACCCCCAAGATGCTCCCTCAATATTATGTTAAGGCATAGAAAGAATGGTGGAATGGGAGTACCCAATATTATGGCGTATTATAAAGCATGCGTATTAGATCAACTTAGACACTGGTGGAACCCCCCTAAACATAAAAAGTGGGCATTTATGGAATCCAATGCGCTTCCACATAAAAATTACCAATCAATTCTTATCGCTAGTAGAATGGGAGCTCCACTACCCATCTCTAATATCCCAACTGTACAAATCTCCATCAAATTATGGTCAGAAATTCCCCTCTTATCTTCACCCAAGGGATCACTTTTTAAAATCCTTACCCCACTCTCAGTGCTCCAACACTTTATAGCCTGCATTGACCTTAAACTCTGGAAAAATAAAGGCCTTCTTCTTTTGAGAGACCTATACCAGGATGCGTCTCTCACCACACATATGAAACCTTATCTACCCGCTTTGACCTTCCGCAACCCGCGCAATTTACCTATTTACAAGTACGCTCCTTCCTCCATAAACATCCTCTACCTCTACACTTAGAAATTCCAGTCTCCATGTATACTTTCTTCCTTGAACCAACATCCCCTCTAAGGGGTATTTCCCTCTTTTATAATATCTACAACACTCAAGATCCCTTCTCAAAGACCACTACCATGCTAAAATGGGAAGAGGCTTTGGGAAAAACCTTCACAGATACCTATTGGGTGAAAGCTCTATCTACCACTTATACCTCATCCAAGTGCATTAACCATTGGGAACATTACCAAAAGGTAATACATTCTTGGTACCTTACCCCGTACAAACTTTCCAAATTCTACCCATCTCAATCGGCCTTGTGCTGGAGAAAATGTGGAGAATCTGGAACTCTATGCCATATATTATGGTCTTGTATATCACTACGGTCATACTGGAACAAGATTTTTTCCATAATGTCTGATATTTGTAGCCGACCCATTGTACCTCATCCAGAACTAGCCATCTTGCACCTGAACATTCACAAATTTCTTCCCAAGTTCCGAGTAGTAATCATACAATTTTTATTAGCAGCAAAAATAACTATTACAAGGAAGTGGAATACCATTGATCCACCTAATCCTAGTGATGCCATCCTCACCCTGAGCTGCCAATGCGAGATGGAGAAATTACTGGCAATCACAAACCTCAGTCTCACAGTATTTAGCGATAAATGGGAACCCTGGTTATCAAACCCTAAATGCACAGTCAAAATTTGAAAGTCCTTATCTTATGGTGACTGGCCCGCCCTATCCCTAACCCCCCCCCCCCTTTTTTTTTTTTTTTTTTTTTTTAATTTTATTCCCCTTTCCTTTTTCATCTTGGCAAGCTTATCTTGCCTAATCATATCAACATTTAAGTCATTTACCCTCTGTACAGGAAAACTGGTGCCTCCCATTACAGATTACACCAGTATGTGGATTGTGTACCAACCAATGTATCCAACTACCCTGTTTCCAGTCTTGATCCTTTACCACCTCAAGTTACTTCAATATCGTTGTGACACTGATCGTAGTTGACGGTACTTCCACTCTTACCTGGACACAGTTTGTTCCCAGATGGGGTGCCCAGGATAGGTGGCAGTGCTTCAACTGTAAGATCAGTATTGTTGTTACCTCCACAGTTCAAGTTTATGTTACTTTATTTAGCATGGTATACTGTGTGTGATCTTTTCACAAAAGATGTACTGTACAGACTGTATCACATTTGTATTTGTTTGTACCCTTCTCTATAAAAACTCAATAAAAACTATTGAAATAAAATCACTGCTCCCGAAAAAACGACAGTTTTTAAAACTTTTTTTGCATTGATCCATGTCCCCTTGGGCAGAACCCAGGTCCCCAAACACTTTTTATGACAATAACTTGCATATAAGCCTTTAAAATTAGCACTTTTGATTAGTCCCATAAACTTTAACGGTGTTGGCGTGTTTGAACAAATTTTTTGCCTGCTTTCATGTTCTGGTGCAAACCGAACAGGGGGGTTTTTGACTCATCCCTACCCATCACATTCTGCAGCTGTTATCTCCCGGCCCACTCCCCAAAGCTCAGCTGTCTGGGCTTTTTTCAGCACATCTGCAGCAGATCACACTGTTGCTATCTGCAAACTGTGTCTCAGGCACATCAAACGTGGCAAAAACACCAACCATATGCATATCATTGCAATTTTTGTTGCCTTCATCAAGAGCACCTGTATAGGGTTACGGTGGGAAGATGCCCCCGACACCAAAGAGTATTTTTTCTGCACCTGTTTGACAGGTGCCTATCACTGTAATTTTTTAAAGCAAGGCCAATTCTTGCTTTCATCAAGAATACCTCTATAGGGTTATGGTGGGAAGGCACCACCCACCGACACACAAAAAACAATTTGTATGCACCCGTTACTTCTATACAAAGTCAAAGTGACACCAGAATGTATCCAAAAAAATCTTCAATCGTGTTCCCAGTGCACTACATTCTGGAATCATCATACACACTGGCTCCCCAGCTGTTGCTGAGCAAAATAAAGGCAGCTTGAGGGAAAATGTCTTTTTTTGGGGGGTTTATAAATGCAGTTATTGCTGCAGCAGATTCTAGACATGGTACATTTCTGCCACTTTACAAGTAGACTAAGTGGACCCCCCAGGCACTATTTTGGAAGGATTTTTTTTTTTTCCATTTTTAGACTTTCACTTTTAAAAAAAAAAATAAAAAAAATCAATGCTCATTTACAAAATGATGTTTTTCACAAACTTTTTTTTTTTTTTTTATTGATAAATATCCCCCAGGGCAGAACCCGGACCCCTATAACCACTGTATGCCCAAGGCAATTACTTGCATATAAGACTTTAAAATGGGCACTTTTGATTTTTGACGTTAGGGTCCCATTGACTTTTATAGGATTTGTTATTTGGGTTGAAACTTTCACGGTATTCGGAAGTTCTGGTGCGAACCGAACAGGGGTCTGTTCGGCCCATCCCTAGTTAAAGACCACCCCACAATCAGTAGCATGTGTGCAATATGCAGGAAACTCTTTACAGAGGGAAATATCTCCCCATCCCCCTTTACTATCATTGGCAACCTGGCCTTTTAGCCAGGGGTAGAAGACCCGCAGTTTAATCACTTCCTCTAAAAGGAGGTACCCGTTCATCCTATGATTGAAGTGGTTATACTGGGATGATGCCTGCATCTACAGGTATCATCCCGGTATCTTTTTTTTTTTTTTGCAGCTAGCAATGGGCTTGAATGTAAAAGAGACCTTAGTGTCTTCCTGGGCTCTCCTGTCCTACTGAAATGAAGCTGCCGGTTCCGTTGGCTGACCATAGAGACAATCAATGACCAGAATGTCCCTGATCATCTCTATGGCCTAAGAGACCAGAAGCACCAAGTATGTTGTAACTTCCAATTTCTAAAAAAAAAACCAGATGTCTCAGTAAAGAGAGATAGAGGGTTGACAGAGAAGATGTCACTGCCCATGCAATCACAAGGGATATTAATAATCCCTTGTGAGAGCAAAAAAAGAGATAGATAAATAAATAACAAAATAAGCCTCTACTGCCTTTACTGGTTGATCAACATCCCATGGCTCGAGAGGATGTTCCTTCCTAGTTGGGGCTTCCCTTCTTCCAAGAAAGTAAAGGCCATCCATTAATATTATGTTTCACAAAAAAGTTTCATATTTGTCTTGAGAGGATGGATTTGGTTCATCTGCCTAACTGATACCTTCTAGGTCAATGGCGGCTGGTGCTCAATATTTTTTTTGGGGGGGCGGATAACAAACCTGCCCCCCTCACTCGCACATCTGCCATCACACACACACCCCCTCCCCCACCACAGGAGACAGACGGGAAGGTGATGATCGGACAGGAAGGCGGCGATCAGTCCAAACAGGAGTTGCGTCTACTCCCGGCTGAACAGGAAGTGGGTCCTAAGACCTGATTGGTCCTCAGTCTCCCTGGCCAATAGGGTCTCAGTACCGGCTTCCTGATTGGCCGGGAGGAGAAACAGGAAGACATTAGCAAATATTAATTTGCTAATGTCACACAACTGGGTGGGCTCAGGTTGCAATGCTCTGTTCCTCAAGCCCACCTTTTTTTTAAGCCAGTTAGAACCTTAAGCCCGGGTTCACACCTATGCGAATTAGACGCATCTAATTTGCAGGACATTTTTAAAATACATTCATATGAATGCATCTGGTTCACATATGTGCGTTGCATTCGCACTGCGCATTGCACAAAAAATGTGTGCGTTTTCTGGGCATTGCGGTGCAGATTCATTGCGTTCTGAACATGGATTTTCTACTTCTCCTCACTACACCTCCCCCTCCTCCTCTCTCTGTTCACTGATCCTGAGCTAAAACGCAGTGATTCCTTTGAACAGGAGATTTTTATCTCCCCAGTGAAACCTGAGCTTCAATTTTCACTGCACATGTGTGAAACCGGGCTTAGGCTCTAATCATGTGCTTAAAAAAAATGAAATCCATGCGTGCGGCACCCTGCATGTGGATTAGGGGCCGGACGCATGGATTGGGGGGGGGGGGGTCCCTGTACCCTGCATCAGCGGCCACCACTGGTGAGGGGCTCTTCCACTTCAGGGCATGCAGGCTTTTGCTGCAATAAAGAGGTGACAAATGATTGATCTCTTATGTCTTCTCATAGGAATGTAGAAAAGGAAGAGAGACGGATCTTCCTGTGGTACATAGTCTGGCAATTGTTGAGAAATGGTCCTGACTTTTCACTAGAAGGAAAGCATTTTTAGACAGGTTCATAATACAAGGAACATGGTAACCCTTTTGTGAATGACATCTCCAGAAATCAATCAAGGACATTGGGGTGATATTTGTGATTGTGAAGGGTGATATGGGGGATCCTATACCATCCTGTAAATATTTTGCAATTGTTCCCCTAGTATTTGGAGCAAATCAAGGATTTGGGAAAAGGATGTGAGACTTTTCTTAAATTGATCATAAGAGAATGATTGTTGGAGATCCTCTTCCTAGCAGTAAAGGAGCTCTGTATTCTTGTTGTGGGGATGAAAAAAAAAATCATATAGTAGATATAAGGACTGGAGAATAGGGTCAGGGTCAGAACATTATGTAGTTTCCCATAAAAAGATAATGGCTGTGAAAAGGTTCTTGGGGTTGGGAGAGAAGATGCTAGGGTTTGATTGTGAGATTGGATTTTGCAGATTTCATGCAGGGTTTGAGGAACTCATCACAAATCAAACATGGATATAATAGCTCATCCATGTGTATTATGACATTGATCCAATCCTATAGAACTTCAGTATATGTGTATTGTACATGCATTTATATACACCTCTGCACTTTAAACCACAAGTTGCAATGCTTTCATAAATGAGATGGTTATAATCCTCATACAAGAGGGATTGTATCTGGTGGTGACCATGGTGCAGGGTAATTCTCAATGTCTTTCTCAGAGGATCTCTGAGAGCTCTTCATCAGGAATTAACAGGAAGGGCAATATTGATAAACACAATATGCTGTTGAGCTCAAATATAATTTCAGAAGTTGTCCTAAAAGAATCTAAGGGGCCACAGGGGAATGAAAGCAAACCAATTGGTTTAAGTGAAGGGATCAAATAATAAAAGAAAAACAAAGAAATGCAGACACATTTTATGATGGAGCAACTGATAGTGGAAAGGAGTTGTGGTTTTCACATGTCTGGTGGAGACTGTTCTAGTCTCAGCTGAAGGAGCTTATCAAGAGACCAAAGCACTATTTGACTTTCCAGCATATCAGGTCTGTGTGGTAAGCTGCTCTATGTAATTGTTAGTGGAGGAAATCAGATTGTAGAGTGTATGGGGTGCACACATTGTGGTTTGCAAGTTTACCACTGAATCCCCACACCTCTACAGAGAATATTTGCACCCTAGAAACCCTTCATAAACAGTCCTTGACAACCCAATCCGCAACAAACCTTCTTGAGGCCAGAAAGAAACACAAGTAGATCTTAGAATCAAAAACTAAACTATTCCTTTTCTTTTGGAAAAATAATTTACTATGAACAGGGAGACAAGCCTGGCCACCTGCTGGCTAGGGCCCTAAAAACCACCATGGCCACACAGAACATTACAGGAAACCAGAACAAAGGGGGCAAAATTGACAGGACAACTGACAAAATAGTGCAACATTTTCACAAGTGTTATACCAATCTCTACAATCTCCCAACTCAACACAGACCACCAGACTTACCGGATAATAGGCTCCAGATGATACAAGAATTTCTGAGGGATTCAGGCCTCCCTTCCCTCAGGGCAAAGGATATTACTCAACTTGAAAGTCCCATAGATTCCTCTGAACTCATGCTGGCGATTAACCACTTGAGCCCCGGACCATTATGCTGCCTAAGGACCAGAGGTCTTTTTCCAATTTGGCACTGCGTCACTTTAACTGCTAATTGCGCAGTCATGCAATGCTGTACCCAAACAAAATTTGCGTCCTTTTCTTCCCACAAATAGAGCTTTCTTTTGATGGTATTTGATCACCTCTGCAGTTTTTATTTTTTGCGCTATTAACGGAAAAAGACCGAAAATTTTGAAAAAAAATGATATTTTCTACTTTTTGTTATAAAAAAAATCCAATAAGCTAAATTTTAGTCATACATTTAGGCCAAAATGTATTCGGCCACATGTCTTTGGTAAAAAAAATGTCAATAAGCGTATATTTATTGGTTTGCGCAAAAGTTATAGCGTCTACAAACTAGGGTACATTTTCTGTAATTTACACAGCTTTTAGTTTATGACTGCCTATGTCATTTCTTGAGGTGCTAAAATGGCAGGCCAGTACAAACCCCCCCCAAATGACCCCATTTTGGAAAGTAGACACCCCAAGGAAATTGCTGAGAGGCATGTTGAACCTATTGAATATTTATTTTTTTTGTCCCAAGTGATTGAATAATGACAAAAAAAAAAAAAAATATTTACAAAAAGTTGTCACTAAATGATATATTGCTCACACAGGCCATGGGCCTATGTGGAATTGCACCCCAAAATACATTCAGCTGCTTCTCCTGAGTATGGGGATACTACATGTGTGGGACTTTTTGGGAGCTTAGCCGCGTACGGGGCCCCGAAAACCAATCACTGCCTTCAGGATTTCTAAGGGTGTAAATTTTTGATTTCACTCTTCACTGCCTATCACAGTTTCGGAGGCCATGGAATGCCCAGGTGGCACAACCCCCCCCCCCCCAAATGACCCCATTTTGGAAAGTAGACACCCCAAGCTATTTAGCCTCTAGACTTCTTTTACAAGCCGTGGGAGGGAATGCTTTTACATGAAAGCTGACCGCTGGCTGAAAAGAATGATACCAAGATGATACCTAAACCTGCAGGCATCATTCTGGTATAACCATTCAAAGTCGTGAATGGCGTACCTGAAGACAAAAAAATGGTTAACAATAAAGCACAGTAAACGGTAAAGTATAAAAAATTGCATACCTGAAAAGCAAACATGATAAAACATAATAACAATAAAACATTGCAGAATAGAATACAGTAAAAAAAAGCAGAACAATAGAGAGAGAGAATAGAGAGAGAGAGAACAATGAAACAACAACTATTTCTTTTTTTATTTTATATATATATATATTTTTTTTTTTACACTTTTTTTGTAACTAACTTTTATAACGGTAACCGGTTCCAGGTTCGGGTCTCTCAAAATGCGATGGCATCTTGGGAGACCCTGTGAAAGTGTGCCTAGTCTGTGCAATGCTGTACCCTACGCTAATACTCAACTAGTGTATGGTAGCGTTCAAAACATTCACCAATGCAAAGACCAGGATTGTCAGGACAGAAGGGACAATAATAGCGGGTGTCACGCCTATATCCGCGCTTGCTGCAGACACAACATCTTTTTTGGGGGGGTTCGTTGGGTAGGGGTACTCGGGAGGACATAAAGAAAATGCCTCTCATGCAGCCGACTGCATTTGGTTGGGGATGTGAATGGGGGAAGTACGGGCGCTGCAGAAGTGGTGGGTTCCCAATTAGGATTGGCGAATGCAGCAGGAAGGGCATTATGGGCACGACGGGCCTGTGTTTGTCTTTTTGGTGGCAGCGGGACACTACTTGTGCTTGCCACCTCACCAGCTTGAACTGCACTTATGGGACTTGCCACGTCACCAAGTGTTACTGCAGTGCTGGTTTGACTACGACTGGGGTGTACTAGGTCACTGGTGCTTGCCAGTTCACCAAAACGCTACCAAAAAAAACTGTTAGCGATCGCAGGGATCAGGCCTGACTCTGCGAACGCTGCAGTTATGCGTTAAGTGTTTTGTAAGTGACAGTGATCGATCGATACTGCACTTGGGTGGGCTGGGCCGGGCGGAGGGGCAAAATGCAGGTGCTAGCAGGTATCTGGGCTGATCTCGCTAACACTGCGTTTTTGGGAACCCTAAACTGCTGGGGACGCCAGTATAGATCTGATCGGATCAGATATTGATCCGTTCAGATACTATACCACTAAAGGAGGCGTATGCTGCGTGCGTGGGTGTTAGCGGTACTGGCGCTAATCTGACGCTGCTTGGGGCTGGTGCTTGCCAGTTCACCAAAATACTACCAAAAAAACTGTTCGCGATCGCAGGGATCAGGCCTGACTCTGCGAACGCTGCAGTTATGCATTTAGTGTTTTGTAAGTGTCAGTGATCGATCGATACTGCACTTGGGTGGGCTGGGCTGGGCCGGGCGGAGGGGCAAAACGCAGGTGCTAGCAGGTATCTGGGCTGATCCCGCTAACACTGTGTTTTTGGGAACCCTAAACTGCTGGGGACGCTAGTATAGATCTGATCGGACCAGATATTGATCCGTTCAGATACTATACCACTAAGGGAGCTGTATGGTGCGTGCGTGGGTGTTAGCGCTACTGGCGCTAACCTGACGCTGCCTGGGGCTGGTGCTTGCCAGTTCACCAAAATGCTACCAAAAAAACTGTTAGCGATCGCAGGGATCAGGCCTGACTCTGCGAACGCTGCAGTTATGTGTTTAGTGTTTTGTAAGTGACAGTGATTGATCGATACTGCACTTGGGTGGGCTGGGCAGAGGGGCAAAATGCAGGTGCTAGCAGGTATCTGGGCTGATCCCGCTAACACTGCGTTTTTGGGAACCCTAAACTGCTGGGGACGCTAGTATAGATCTGATCGGATCAGATATTGATCCGATCAGATACTATACCACTAAGGGAGGCCTATGCTGCGTGCGTGGGTGTTAGTGGTACTGGCGCTAATCTGACGCTGCCTGGGGCGACGCATATCACCGCCGGGCGATCAGGGGTCTAAACCTTTATTCGGTAATAAACGGCGGGTGCCCTGACACTATAAAAAATAAACAAACTAACCAGCGTCACCCGTAACAGTTATACGGTGATCAGTGGTGAAAGGGTTAACTAGGGGGCCATCAAGGGGTTAAAACATTTATTCGGTAGTATATGGGGGTCCCTGACGCTATAAAACGCTGACGGCGAACCTAAATATTTAGGTCCCTAACTATCGTCACCAGCGACACTAATACAGCGATCATAAAAATGATCGCTTAGCGACACTGGTGACAGGGGGTGATCAAGGGGTTAAAACTTTATTAGGGGGGGTTAGGCGTGTATCCTAGACCTACAGGGGGCTACCACTCACTGTCCCAACACTGTAACTGTCACAAACTGACACCAATGCAGTAATCAGAAAAAAAAAAAAAAACTGCTGGTGTCAGTTTGTGACAGGGGGGGGGGGGGATTGGGGGGGGATCGGGGTTTTGTGTGCCTGGCATGTTCTACTGTGTGTGTAGTGTTTGTGCACTCACATACCTGTCTTCTCTCCTCGGGCCGGAAATGAAATTACCGAGCCGAGGAGAGATGGCATCATTTCCTTTGCTGCTGTTTAGCATAAAGCAGCAAAGGAATGTTCCCATTGGCCGGCGGCGATCGCGAGGGGGGGGGCCACAAACGGATGGCCTCCCCCTCACCTCCGATCGCCGGGGGACAAAAGACGACCGCCTCGGGCACCGGGGGGGTGTCCGATCGGACCCCCCACCCGCGGAAGGCAAATCACATATATGTACGTGATTTTGCCTGTCCATGCCACCTTGCCGACGTACATCGGCATGAGGCGGTCGTCAAGTGGTTAAAGACCTAAAAATGGGAAAAAGTTATTGGGCCTTGAGGATGGATCACTGGCCAGAGCTTGCAATGTATGCAATTGAGCTACTGGCCTTTCCTGCATCCAGCGTTCTATCTGAACGCACATTCAGTGCTGCTGGAGGCTTTGTAACCGATCACAGAGTGTGCCTGTCCACAGACTTGGTTGATCGGCTCACCTTCATAAAAATGAATCAGTCTTGGATCACCAGCTACCAAGCAACTGATGCTCTATGTAATTGCTAGTGGAGGAAATCAGATTGCAGAGTGTATGGGGTGCACACATTGTGGTTTGCAAGTTTACCACTAAAGCCCCACACCTCTATATGGAATGTTTTGAAGTAGTAAAAGCCTGACAGAGGTTGTAACCTTTCCTCTTGGTAATACAAAACTTTAACCACTTACGGACTGCCCGTCCTTGTTATACAGCGGCTGTTTGAAGGAGGATATCGTTGTTATGGCAACAGTTAGCTGCCATAACCCCAGTGTCCCCATCTTCAGCGGGCCTTCCACTACAAGATAAAAGTGGTCTCTGTGGAAAATTCGCCACAAGCTCACTTTTATCGAGCGGGGCCAAAACGTCACTTCCGCCCACAGCACTTAAATGGCTTTTTTTTTTTTTTTTTTTATTACAATTTTTTTTTTTTTTTTTTTTTTAATTGCATTTTAGTCTAAATATGAGATTGGAGGTCTGATATTTAAGAGGCCCTGTCATACTTTTTTCTATTACAAGGGGTCTTTAAGGTAAAATAAATAATACAAAAATAAATAAATAAATAAAACATGCCCAGTCCCGATGAGCTCGCGTGCAAAAGCAAACTCATACATGAGTAGCACCCACATATGAAAACAGTGTTCAAACGACACATGTGAGGTATCTGCTCTTAAAACATGCAACCTGTAGAATTTTTTAAACATCGCCTATGAAGATTTTTAAGGGTAAAAGTTTGTCGCCATTCCACGAGCGGGCACAATATTTAAGCATGACATGTTGGGTATCAATTTACTCAGCGTAACATTATCTTTCACAATATTAAAAAAAAAAAAAAAAAAAAAAAAAAAATGGGCTAACTTTACTTTATTTTTTTCTTATTTTTTTAATTCAAAAAAGTGTATTTTTATTTTTAAAAAGTGCACTTGTAAGACCGCTGCACAAATACAGTGTGACAGAAAGTATTGCAATGGCCGCCATTTTATTCTCTAGGGAGTTAGAACCCCCAAACATTATACATTTTTTCCTAAGTAATTTTCTAGCAAAAAATAAATAAATTATGTTTTTAACTTGTAAACAACAAATCTCAAAAAGAGGCTTGGTCCATAAGTGGTTAAAAAAAAAAAAAACAAAAAATGTTTGGGCTGAACATTCACTTTGATTGCAATATGCACATCTTGTTTTTTTTTTTTTTTTTTCTCAATTGAACCTCTTTTTAACACTAACACTTTACGTTTTTAATCCCCCTAATGATGATAATACAATTATAAAAGCTTTCAGACAATGGGGGAATGATGGGAATAAAATGGTTTCCAGGATTGGCGATCATGTGTAAGTTCACCTATAAATGTGTAGATATTAGTAAAGGTGATAAACATGTCCAATGCCCTAGGGACAATGTTCTACCTCTACTTTCTATAAAGGACTGTGTGCTGTCCGAGGTGATCTTGTCATCAGATTTGTATGTAGCTGATACTTTGTGTTTATTTGTGTCATTTACCTATCAGGTAGCTTATGGCTTTATCTTTGTACATTGATCTGCTGTTGATGATTGAAATAGATACAAATAGAGGAAGATTTGACTGGGCTGATAGAGTAGATACAATGTTTCGTTTTCTTGCTTCTTTCCTCCATTGTGTTGTGGTTTAAGAACACCACGATTTTTTTAACTTGTCTTTTCAGATAAAGTAACAATGTAAGGCGGGAGATTGTGGGAGATCTTTGATTGTAACAATGTGTGAGTGCGGCATAAGTGTTTATTCAGCTCTGCCACCTTGTGGTGATTTCTGGTAGAACACTGGGGGGTGTGTGTGCAGTACAAGGCGATGAATAGAGGAATGTATACAGCCAGAAAGTGGAGATGATCTCCGCAATCCATGGAGAATCAGGATGGGAATAGAAGGAAGGTTTCTTCATCCCCCTCCCAATCTGACCGACCTACTCCTCATCTAAAGATCCTTGTTATTAGGATTATTAAACTCCCACTGCTCTGATTGGCTCAGATTTCAAATTCCTGGTTTCAAATTTTCCCGCTTGAATAGTGAAGAACGTTACAGACAAATAATCAGCCCCTATTATACCGCCAAATCCGACACTGAGACCTGAAATCATCAGATGAGACATGTATCCGAGAAATATGATCAATGCTTTATGTCTGAAATGAATACAAATGGATTCTGCAGATCACTGAATAATGTAAAACATTTCCATATGTTCTCTTCTATTTCAAGTCCTCCGAATGCAGAACATGATAGTGAGATGACTTCTCTCATAGATCTCTACCTTTCTATATGATGATGGGAAATTAAGTATTCCACGTTTCATCATTAGATCTGTATAGGATCATGGAACTGACCTCTATCAGATATGTACCATTTACAGATTTCCCCCCATATAGTAAAACTAGAATAATAAATACAAAGGTGAAAGGACTGGCAGAAATCATGACATTGACATTTGTACAATGAATGAATAAAACAAATATTTCATGTCTGAAGAATCAGATCTGTCCCCTCTTAGAAACATGGATAACATTTTGCTGGTTTCTAGTTACAAAGTAAATGAAATTCTCTGCAGAGTATTGGATGGCCGAGGCTCCTTTCTATCAGTTTCCTTACTACCAAATGATAACATATTCACCAGAAATAGATTATGAAATGAAAAGATCGGAAGTGTAGGTCAAAAATGATGTATACAAGACATTATATATGTGTAATCCTTGTATACAGAAAAGTCCACTTTCAGATTACGGTATAAAGCTCCCATGTATTGTCTGAGGAGCAACACTGACACCTAGTGGTTATAAAAATACATGTCTTCTGTACGGGGATCTGGGAAGATCTACAATGTGATTGGATGGTTTGTTCCCACTAGCCGACTAGAATGGATGGGTCTAAACGGAAATAAGTGAAGAATTCACAAATAAAGTGAATGTAATAAACTAGCTGATATTCGGATGGATTTATTCTCACTATAATACATCCTCAAATCAATAACTTGCCATCAGATTGTACAAACCTCATTGTATAGATAATCTGTTAATTCTTCATTGATAACGGGTTAAGAATTGTGATAAAATGTGATGACAGCTCATTGATGGAAATGGTGGGTGGCTCTTAGAAGAGCCTTTGTGTCTTGTGTTGGGGTAATGATGATGATGGGGGGGGGATTACTTGGCGCTGGTGTACTTGGTGACGGCCTTGGTGCCCTCGGAGACGGCGTGCTTGGCCAGCTCTCCGGGCAGGAGGAGGCGGACGGCGGTCTGGATCTCCCGGGAGGTGATGGTGCGGCGCTTGTTGTAATGAGCCAGGCGGGAAGCTTCGCCGGCGATGCGCTCGAAGATGTCATTGACGAAGGAGTTCATGATGCCCATGGCCTTGGACGAGATGCCGGTGTCGGGGTGCACCTGCTTGAGCACCTTGTACACGTAGATGGCATAACTCTCCTTCCTGCTCTTCCTCCGCTTCTTGCCGTCCTTCTTCTGGCTCTTGGTCACGGCTTTCTTGGAGCCCTTCTTGGGCGCCGGGGCTGACTTGGCTGGTTCAGGCATGATAAGGGTTAATGATATCTTCTCCGCTCTGTGAAGGGAAAATGTGCTGGAGCCGCCCTCATGTGCTGCTTATATAGACGTCCTATGCAAATGAGCCTCATCCCTAATCACTCTTCTATTGGAGGATTCAATCATGTGATGGGGAGTGACGTCATGCTTTCTTTTCTCCTTTACAGATTGGTTTAGAGACAAGTCAGGACAGTATTGGCTGGATTGAAACAGGACCAATCACAGCGTGTGACGTCAGAGCACTGAGTGTATAAATAAAGGGGAGTGGCTGTGGGGTGACATTCTCTAGTGTCGATCATTCGGTGACAATGTCAGGACGCGGCAAACAAGGAGGCAAGGTTCGGGCTAAGGCCAAGACCCGATCATCCCGTGCTGGTCTGCAGTTCCCAGTCGGTCGTGTTCACCGCCTGCTCAGGAAGGGCAACTATGCCGAGCGGGTCGGGGCCGGAGCTCCCGTCTATCTGGCCGCCGTGCTCGAGTATCTGACGGCTGAGATCCTCGAGCTGGCCGGCAACGCCGCCCGCGACAACAAGAAGACCCGCATCATCCCCCGACACCTCCAGCTGGCTGTCCGCAACGACGAGGAGCTCAACAAGCTGCTGGGCGGAGTCACCATCGCCCAGGGAGGAGTCCTGCCCAACATCCAGGCCGTGCTGCTGCCCAAGAAGACCGAGAGCCACAAGGCCGCCAAATCCAAGTAATCATCCCGACAATTCCTCCACCTCTATTACCCAACACAACGGCTCTTTTCAGAGCCACCCACCTCTCCATACAAAGAGCCCGACATACATTGTTTTGTTGCCTAGTCTCCGATGTGTCTAATGTGATTCATAGTTCACCCTAAAAGCAAACACTTTGTATTCTTCTTACAGGTCAGTAGTAAAGAAGGAAGATTCGGCCCCATTATACCTCTCCATACAAAGACACACATACATTGTTATCGGGGATCTGATTGTAAAAAATACAGGATTTTCTTTTATATGTTGATCATAAAATGGTTCCTCTGAAACTATAAGATGTGATCCCGACGGGAGAACAATGTGTCCGTAATAAGAAATGGTGAAATATTTGATATAGTAATGTGATCTCATTACAGGGACTTCATTCTCCTCCATCCTTTCTAGTAGTTCTGATGATCGCAAATCATTCCCCCCCAACTGGAAAGGAGCCCACAGATCTCATCCCCTTCTTCACACCCCACAAGGAAATATACGTTTTACCATCCAAAGGAATCTCCCGCCGAAATTCTATGGGTTGTTCCCATCATCTCACAATCACAGTATTAGACCCCCTTCTTTTCACACAATTTAATTCCCCAACAGTAATACATACGCTGGAAATGGTAAAGTCCGGGATTTTTTTGTTCTGCAGAGTAGACAGCGCAGACTCTCTACCAAAAAAAACACTGCTGGTTGTGGGGCAAAGAGCTCAATTTTTGCCCGCCAGAATTGTGAAGATCACAGACAAAAATCCATCCCTTTTCTACCGCCAGAGGTTAGACGGGAATGACTAAATACAAAAACATTTCTATATGTTCTATTTTATTCCAAGTGCTCGGAATCCACTACTACACACACAACGTTTATCTTCCTTTATGACGGAAAAGAAAGCATTCATAATGACATATGTCACTGACCGATTTTTATTCTTCTACCGCCAGATAAATATGTACAATCATTTCACAAAACACATTTTTCAGGTCTGATAAATCAGGTCGGTTTCCTGTTTAGATTCTAATATGTGACATTTTCTGCAGAATACATTGTTGCGGCCCCGCCCCTTTGCAACCCACCCCCACCCTTTCATACAGACATGGGGGGGGGGGGGTCCCAATAATAACTCCGGGTGACAGAAATGTGGAAAAGATGAGAACCACAGGCAACAGCAATTCGTTTTAATGACTAAGGAACGTGGTGTTCATTGGTGAACAACGTACCCGAAAAAATAATAAAAGTGAGATAACGATATTGTAAGACAGATCTGTTGTGTTGCATCTAAAGGAAATCATACAATCGGATTGCATAGTGTATGTTTAGTTAAAAGGAACTTCCACACACACACAGCAAAAATGTATCATTACAGAAGAAATCTATAGACAGCCCTTTGGATGAGAAGGTGGGTGGCCCTGAGAAGGGCCTTTGTGTAGATGAAGTGGGTAGTAGGGGGGTCTATGAGGGTTTAGCCTCCGAATCCGTAGAGAGTGCGGCCCTGGCGTTTGAGAGCATAGACGACATCCATGGCGGTGACGGTCTTCCTCTTGGCGTGCTCGGTGTAGGTGACGGCATCGCGGATGACATTCTCCAGGAAGACTTTGAGCACTCCGCGAGTCTCCTCATAGATGAGGCCGGAGATGCGCTTGACACCCCCTCTGCGGGCCAAACGTCGGATGGCGGGTTTGGTGATGCCCTGGATGTTGTCCCGGAGCACCTTCCTGTGCCGCTTAGCGCCTCCTTTCCCCAGACCCTTCCCCCCTTTACCGCGACCAGACATGACGACTCTTCTCTGTTACTAAGAACTAAAATTGACCGATTGCCCGCCCTCCTTTTATAGAGACTGCGCGGACCTGATGGAAACCATCCTGAGAAAAGGCGGAGTCACACCCATTCATTACACAGAATAGATTTGTTTTTCCATTTGTAAGGCTCCTAAACATTCTGCTGTTTTGAAAATGATGGCAAGAGAAATCCATCTAGAGATGTGAAATCTATTCTTGCTTCTTAATGATTTTCTAGGTATTCTTCAGAGATTATACTGAAAATATACATTTTTGGACTCCTGATAACAGAAACCCCAATCACCAGATACTATTGTCAATAATAATGTCATATTTATAAAATAGTACTCTGAAAAGGAAAACGATATACAGATAACCCCTTGTTTTTTCCCCCCTGTTTTAAGCCCGAGCGGACCTGATAGGAGACTAATGGAAAAGGGGCGGGGCCACAGCACGTTGGTTTTCTGCAGAGAATTTCACATTCTTAGAACCTTGTAAATATGTGGCAGATTGCATGTTACCGAGGGGGAAACCGATCTGGTTCTTCAGACATGAAATCTTTACTTCATTCATTGTGCATTTTTATCTGTGTCATGGTTACTAACATGAATTGCACATTTCTTTTTAGACATATCCAGGTTGTGATATGAGGACGATCTTAACTGATAAATGTCCAGAAAGAAATACAAAACAATATCAGTCAGTGACATGAACATCATATTCTGTGTGTAGCAGTGGTGAGATCCTGGGTTCTGAGAACATATAGAAGTGTTTTCTCATGGTTCAGTAACAAACAGATTCCTTTCCTAATCATTCCGGACTAATGACATGACAGTGTTAATCATATTTCTCCGATAAATGTCTCATCCGATCATCTCCTCGGTGTCGGATTTGGCGGTATAAGAGAGATGAATATATATCTGTAACGATCTACATAATTCCGGCGGGCACATTTTGAAAACAGCAATTTTAAATCTGAACCAATCACAGCTGTGGGCGTTTCCTTCATCATCCAGTAATACTGCCTTCTTTTGAGGACACCAAAGAAATGTATTGCGAGATCTCTCTATGTTTTCAGCCCAGAAAATACTTGCTCAGTAGACTTCCTATTGATCTCTATAGCAGGGCGGAGTCTGTATTCTGAAGTCCAATCAAAGAACAAAACAATCTGAAATTAATATTTCCAACGTATTTCTTGGTTAATTAATTATTATTATTATTATACAGGATTTATATAGCGCCGACAGTTTACGCAGCGCTTTACAACATTAGGGCAGACAGTACAATTACAATACAATTCAATACAGGAGAAATCAGAGAACCCTGCTCGTTAGAGCCTACAATCTAGGAGGGAGGGTCAACTTATACAAAAGGGTAATAGCTGTGGGGGATGAGCTAATGGAGAAAATAGTGCAGTTGTTAGATGGAGGCAGGATAGGTTTCTCTGAAGAGGAAAGTTTTTAGGGATTGCCTAAAAGTGGATACATTTGGAGACAGTCTGACAGATTGGGGTAGGGAATTCCAGAGGATAGGCGAGGCTCATGAATCCATGAATTAATCCATGGATTGAATAAAGAAATGATGACAAAATTGCAGTATTTAATGTTCCCCTTTCAGTCATTCCTCCTGGTTATACATTATAATAGGGGTGCCGCCACTGCACTTTTCTATTCCAGTTACTATATAACCCTTTCATGACTAAGCCTATTTTTGAAATTTGGTGTTTACAAGTTAAAATCCATATTTTTTGTTAGAAAATTACTTAGAACCCCCAAATATTATATATATATTTTTTTTTTAGCAGAGAATCTAGAGAATAAAATGGAGATTGTTGCAATATTTTATATCACACGGTATTTGTGCAGCGGTGTTTTAAACGCAAATTTTTGGAAAAGGGACACTTCCATAAATTTTAAAAAATCCAAACAGTAAAGTTACCCCAATTTTTTTGTATAATGTGAAAGACTATGTTACGCCGAGTAAATAGATACCAAACATGTCACGCTTTATAATTGCGCGCACTCGTGGAATGGCGACAAACTATGGTAGCTATGAATTTCCATAGGCGACGCTTTAATTTTTTTTTTTTTTTTTTTTTTTTTTATGGTTACCAGGTTAGAGCTACAGAGGAGGTCTAGGACTAGAATTATTACTCTCGCTCTGACGATCGCGGGGATACCTCACATGTGTGATTTGAACACTGTTTACATATGCGTGCGCAACTTTCGTATGCGTTTTCTTCGCTACGCGAGCTCGCGGGGACGGGGGCGCTTTAAATTTTTTTTTTATGTATTTTATTTATTTTTATTTTATTTTTATTTTTATAGGTTGTGACAGGTACTCTTTATGGAGGGATGGGGCGTCTAAAAGACCCCCCATCCCTCCTTTACACTTCAAAGTATTCAGATCGCCGAAAATGGCGATTCTGAATACTGTATATTTTTTTAAAATTTGGCACCATTGGCAGCCGAGTAAACGGGAAGTGACGTCAAGACGTTACTTCCGCGTTTACATTGAGAAGGCTGGAACGAAGCCGCCGACAGCTTCGCTCCAGCCCGTCCACAGCCGCCGGAGGCACCCGATTGGACACCGGGCCTCCCGATCGCACGGGAGGCCCGGTAAGAGCGGTGGGAGGCAGCGGGAGGGGGGATGTCCCCTCCCGCTCCGCCGGTATAACAGCCGAGCGGCTTTTAGCCGCATGGTTGTTATATACAGATAGCCGATCGCCCGCTCGAAACAACGGTACCGGGATGATGCCTGCAGTTGCAGGCATCATCCCAGTATAACCCCGGAAAGCCAAGTACGCATATCTGCGTACGGTCGGCGGGAAGGGGATAAAGTCCCCACAATGATGCTCCGGTGTGTGTTCCTTTAGGCCATACACTACACCAATGTATTGCAACATCTCTAATCTCCAATTATCTCTCAGCAGTAAAGTATCTCCGAGAGTCCCGGAACAGATTCCTTGTAATACGTTGTATCATTTCTCCACAATCCTCCCAGTGCAGAATGACGGCTCTCTGATCACCTTGTATCCCTTCTACTAGATCAGTGGTTCTCAACCTGGGGGTCAGGACCCCCTCAGGGGTCGAATGATAATTTGCCAGGGGGTCACCGAATCCTGGGCTGTTCCTGAAGCCCGCACTGCTCTCCCAGCCTTTTTGCGGCTACCCAGCTGGGCTGTCCCTGGAGCCCGTGGCCGCCCACTTAGCCTATTCGCAGCCGCCCATTCAGTTCACGGCATGGCTGGGGGACAGAGACTAGAGGCTAGAGGTCAGCTGACTGGTGAGGAATGTGAAGTAGGAGGGGCTGGAGGAGACCCTATCTCCTGATTTCGACATAGGTGCCACTGTTACGAGACACCACAAAGTCAGAGACACAGTGAGTAACCTGTGATTATGGTTGCCATTAAAAGTGCCCACTACAGTTCTCAGATCAGCAGATGACCTTGATCAAGAGCACCTAAGTTGGCTGATCAGAACTCCCCACCAGCACTGCCACTTATCCCAACTACCCACCAGCACTGCCACTCATCCCATTCCCCCCACTCCTCACCAAGGAGTAAGAGAAGGAATAAAAATAGAGAATACATGGAAGGGAGAGGAAAAGAGGGGGAGGAACAAAGAAAAAGGGAGAGAAAGACAAAGAGAAAAGACGGCTAGAGAGAGGAATGGGGGAAAAAAATAAGAAATTAGGATGGAGAAAGAAAGGGAAACAAAGAGAAAGAGTGGCACGTCCTAAAATGTACCATAAGGGGTTTCAATACTGTACGAGTGGAAGGAACTCAGGGAGCGCTGAATGTCCATTAGGGGCGCAAATTACTTGTCTTGCCTTGGGTGCTGACCACCTACGCTACAAAAATAATTTTACTTTTGGGGTCCCCACAACTTGGGAAATTTTATCAAGGGGTCACAGCACTAGCAAGGTTGAGAACCACTGCTCTAGATCGACCTAGGTGTCTTCTAAGCAGTACCTATAGATATTTTAGCTGCCCAAAAACATAACATTTAGGATTCTGTGTATGTTTAGTAGGGATGAGCTTCGTGTTCGAGTCGAACCCATGTTTGACTCGAACATCGGCTGTTCGATCGTTCGCCGAATTGCGAACGTTATGGGCCGTTCGCGCTAAATTCGTGTGGCGCGTCACGGCCCATAATTCACTGCGGCATCGCAGTGCATTGCTGGCTGATGATTGGCCAAGCATGCACTATGACCCGCATGCTTGGCCAATCACAGCGCCGTCAGTAGAGAGAGCTGTAATTGGCCAAAGCCAGGGTGGCTTTGGCCAATTATGGTTCAGGGGATTTAGTACACACCCCACACTATATAAGGCCGCCTGCACGGCGGCCCTGTGTAGTGTGTGTTCCGGTGTGCTGAGAGATAGAGAGAGAGAGAGAGACAGTGTCATTTGATTTGAGTTAGATAGATTAGGCAGAACAGTCAGTCAGTTAGCTGCACTTACAGTGTATTGTGTATATATATGCATCCCAGGTGTTGCATATATATATATACACTGTATTCAGTTTAGCTAGATCCGTTCCTGTTATCTTCTATCTAGACTATTTACATTTAATGCAGTGCGTCCTGCTCACAGTGTTCAGCTAGATCCGTTCCTGCTATTTACATTTAGTGCAGTGCGTCCTGCTCACAGTGTTCAGCTAGATCCGTTCCTGTTATCTTCTAGACTATTTACATTTAGTGCAGTGCGTCCTGCTCACAGTGTTCAGCTAGATCCGTTCCTGCAATTTACATTTAGTGCAGTGCGTCCTGCTCACAGTGTTCAGCTAGATCCGTTCCTGCTATTTACATTTAGTGCAGTGCGTCCTGCTCACAGTGTTCAGCTAGATCCGTTCCTGCTATTTACATTTAGTGCAGTGCGTCCTGCTCACAGTGTTCAGCTAGATATGTTCCTGTTATTTACATTTAGTGCAGTGCGTCTTGCTCACAGTGTTCAGCTAGATCCGTTCCTGCTATTTACATTTAGTGCAGTGCGTCCTGCTCACAGTGTTCAGCTAGATCCGTTCCTGCTATTTACATTTAGTGCAGTGCGTCCTGCTCACAGTGTTCAGCTAGATCCGTTCCTGCTATTTACATTTAGTGCAGTGCGTCCTGCTCACAGTGTTCAGCTAGATCCGTTCCTGTTATCTTCTAGACTATTTACATTTAGTGCAGTGCGTCCTGCTCACAGTGTTCAGCTAGATCCGTTCCTGCTATTTACATTTAGTGCAGTGCGTCCTGCTCACAGTGTTCAGCTAGAGCCGTTCCTGCTATTTACATTTAGTGCAGTGCGTCCTGCTCACAGTGTTCAGCTAGATCCGTTCCTGTTATCTTCTAGACTATTTACATTTAGTGCAGTGCGTCCTGCTCACAGTGTTCAGCTAGATCCGTTCCTGCTATTTACATTTAGTGCAGTGCATCCTGCTCACAGTGTTCAGCTAGATCCGTTCCTGTTATCTTCTAGACTAATTACATTTAGTGCAGTGCGTCCTGCTCACAGTGTTCAGCTAGATCCGTTCCTGTTATCTTCTAGACTATTTACATTTAGTGCAGTGCGTCCTGCTCACAGTGTTCAGCTAGATCCGTTCCTGTTATCTTCTAGACTATTTACATTTAGTGCAGTGCGTCCTGCTCACAGTGTTCAGCTAGATCCGTTCCTGTTATCTTCTAGACTATTTACATTTAGTGCAGTGCGTCCTGCTCACAGTGTTCAGCTAGATCCGTTCCTGTTAAATTCCTACTGACAGGCAGGCTTGTCTGGTTACAGTATATAAAGCTACCTGAAGAAAATTACAGGTGTTCTATTTGATTCTATTAGTACCACGGTCAGGCAGCTAGACTATTTACATTTAGTACAGTGCGTCCTGCTCACAGTGTTCAGCTAGATCCGTTCCTGTTATCTTCCTACTGACAGGCAGGCTTGTCTGGTTACAGTATATAAAGCTACCTGAAGAAAATTACAGGTGTTCTATTTGATCCTATTAGTACCACGGTCAGGCAGCTAGACTATTTACATTTAGTACAGTGCGTCCTGCTCACAGTGTACAGCTAGATCCGTTCCTGTTATCTTCCTACTGACAGGCAGGCTTGTCTGGTTACAGTATATAAAGCTACTTGAAGAAAATTACAGGTGTTCTATCCCAGCTTAGTGCAGCTACAGGCCATTAGTATGTCTGGAAGGCCAAGAAGGAGAGGCAGACAGTCACAAGCCAATAAGAGAGGGCAAGCAGGCTCTGTGTCTAGTGCTGGTCGTGGAGACGGTGCATCCTCATCAGCACGTGGCCATGGGACACGCTTGGCCTTTTTTTCGGCAGCTGGCCGTGTTGAGCCGCAACATGCGGAAGACTTGGTCGAGTGGATGACCAAGCCGTCCTCATCCTCCTCATCCTCTCTCACCCATGCCCAGGGTGCTTTGTCTGGCAAAGCAGCGGCCTCTTCCCTCAGCTCAATGTCATCAGTGACTCCTTCCCTAGCTCCACCATGTCCTCATGAGGATTCCCTCGAACTGTTTGACCACAGTGTTGGGTACATGCTCCAGGAGGATGCCCAGCGTTTGGAAGGCTCTGATGACGATACTGAGCTCGATGAAGGCAGTAACATGAGCACGGACAGAGGGGGTGCCCAAGAAGGACAGCAATCTGGCAGTCATGCTCCCCCTGCTGCAGCATACTGCCAGGTTTGCTCCAGTGATGAGGAGGGAGGGGATGATGAGGTCACTGACTCAACGTGGGTGCCTGATAGGAGAGAGGAGGAGGAGGAGGAGGAGGAGGCGGCGGCACATCACCAACGAGGCAGGATGCCCTCCAGGGGCCAGCCTAAGGGCAGCACATTGACTGCATCACACCCCAAAGCTCCACATGTGCAGGGCGCTGCAGTCTCTGCGCGTTATTCAAAGGGCCTGGTAATGGACTGGGGGGTACCCATGCCGTTTGTCTCACTGATTTTCATCCATATTGCCAGGACCCGACATGACATTAAACCCGCAAGCAGTTTTAAATGAGATTTTTTCCTTTAAAAATGACATTTGGTGCAGGGACTGTTCTAAACACGGGAAACACGCGTCACTTTACAGGCATACTATAGACACCCCCCAGGTACGATATTTAAAGGAATATTTCACTTTTTTTTTTTTTACTTTAAGCATCATTAAAATCACTGCTCCCGAAAAAACGGCCGTTTTTAAAAGTTTTTTTTGCATTGATACATGTCCCCTGGGGTAGGACCCGGGTCCCCAAACCCTTTTTAGGACAATACCATGCAAATTAGCCTTTAAAATGAGCACTTTTGATTTTGAACGTTCGAGTCCCATAGACGTCAATGGGGTTCTAACGTTCGTGCGAACTTTCGGTCCGTTCGCGGGTTCTGGTGTGAACCGAACCGGGGGGTGTTCGGCTCATCCCTAATGTTTAGGGTTGCTGTCAACCGGTTTGTAAATTAGGAGACCTAGTTGAGCTTTTTTTTTAGGGAATGTTAACCATTGTTACCGAGTACATTAAGGTGTGCACTCTCACCCAAAAGTCTTCCAGGTGAGAAACAACGTTCCCTCCCGGCCACAGCCTCGAAAGCTCACGAGGGACACCTCAGGGTACTCCTCCATCCACCTTTATTGTGTCATTTATGCCGCGTACACACGGTCGGACTTTTCGTCTACAAAAGTCCAACGGACGCTGACGGACTAAAGCTGGCTGGTAATCCGATCGTGTGTGGGCTTCTCCGGACTTTCAACGGACTTTTTTAGCCTCAAATCCGACGGACTTTAGATTTGAAACATGCTTCAAATCTTTACGTCGTAAGTACGACGGACCCCGAAATCCGCTCGTCTGTGTGCTAGTCCGACGGACAAAAACCCATGCTAGGGCAGCTATTGGCTACTGGCTATGAACTTCCTTATTTTAGTCCGGTGTACGTCATCACGTACGAATCCGTCGGACTTTTGTGTGGTCGTGTGTAGGCAAGTCCGTTCGTAAGAAAGTCTGCCGCAAGTCCGCCGAAGGTACGTCGGAAGTCTGTCGGACAGGCTGTCGGACTTTTGTAGACGAAAAGTCCGACCGTGTGTACGCGGCATTAGTCATCATAACATAGAGAGGATTTCAGTGACAGACATCCTATGGGCTCTATAGTGGAGATGTCCACAGAAGACAGTGAAGGCGGAGATGTTCCCGGAATGACCTCTAGGTGGCAGAGTGGAACGATACATGTGATGGAGTCCGGAGAGCAGAGAGCCTCAGCCCCCCACAATCCCCCCTGATCCCCATTATAGGGGACATGAAAAGTCTTCTTTATAAGTCAGATGTATACCGTGATCGGTGACCTATAAGAAGTGAGCATGGACGGATCCCCCTGATCCCTGTGCTGTGTATTTGGCAGAACAGACAACAGCTGCTCAGTGTGGAATCCCCGCTCACACTTTCTATTCTAATTAATAATCCACATTGAAGGAGTTCAGAGATCTCCGAGTATTGTGTGATGTGCGGAGATTTTACTTTGGATTTGGGAAAACAAAATAGCGATTTATTGCAAAAATAGAACGTGCAGATCTAGGCGGGCAATTTGAAAAAAGAAAAAAAAAAGGCGCTTTTCAATGAGGAGGAGGAGTGTGCTCTCATTGTCCAATCAGAGGGCTGGAGATGTGTATAAATAGCGCTGCAGAGCGGCATAAGCTCACGTTCCTTGTATCAGCGAAGCACTGAACAGTCATGGCGAGAACCAAGCAGACAGCCCGTAAGTCCACCGGAGGCAAAGCTCCCCGCAAGCAGCTGGCCACCAAAGCCGCCCGCAAGAGCGCCCCGGCCACCGGCGGAGTCAAGAAGCCTCACCGCTACAGGCCCGGCACCGTGGCTCTCCGAGAGATTCGCCGCTACCAGAAATCCACCGAGCTGCTCATCCGCAAGCTGCCCTTCCAGCGCCTCGTCCGAGAGATCGCCCAGGACTTCAAGACCGACCTGCGCTTCCAGAGCTCCGCCGTCATGGCTCTGCAGGAGGCCTCTGAGGCTTACCTCGTCGGACTCTTCGAGGACACCAACCTCTGCGCCATCCACGCCAAGAGGGTCACCATCATGCCCAAAGACATCCAGCTGGCACGCCGCATCCGCGGGGAGAGGGCATAGAGAGACACACACTCCGAACTACTACTAATCCCAACACAAAGGCTCTTTTCAGAGCCACCACATCCTCCTATACAAAGAGATCTATATACTCCATCATCATCACACCGACTATGACAGGGAAATCCCTACAAGACATCCACACATCTCCCCACCTCCTTCCTCAATAGACATCTACACCCACTACATACCGATTATGTTTTACACTACTCATTTTTTTTTTCTCTAATCTTTTCCTCTGGACTGCTCCATGCTGTGATAGAACTTAAGTCACTTGTACAATAATCCTGTCAGTCCAGCCAAGGCCCCCCCGGGACACTCCGCCCCCCTCTTTCCCTATCCATCACTTCTCATCTCTCCAGAGACCCGTCTGGAAATATGAAGGCTGACTAGGAAAAAAAACTGCCAAGTCCCTTTTCTCATTTTATTTCAACACTACCGCCTTATATCGGTGAACATTTCTTCTACTTTATGGTTTCTCTGAAGGGATTATGAATGTTTGGCCGGGGGGACCATATTTGTACAATGGGGGCTCATGAGAATAAGAGAATTATCTTTGAGTGCGGTGTTAGATTGTCATTTATTGATACAATTATTTCCAACATCAATCCATCACAAATGGAGAGACTAGAAGGAACAATTCATCCAGTATTGTGTGAAAAAATCCGGGGAACTCCCTTTTTTGTTCCATTATTCTCTACCGCCCATGGATGGGGGGGGGGGGTCTAATTGTTGCATAATGGAAAACTGAAATTATGGCGGGCAGTTTGAAAATTTCCAACTCCGCCAATCATAACCGCCTGTGCTTCATCTGTCAACCAATGAGAGCGTTTTATAATGAAATTTCTGACATGGAACCTGAAATGTATCCGTTTCCCTCCGAATGTGATATCGGCGACCTGGGGATGGTAAATCTGTAACTGGATATTTATTTAGTAAAGAGTACATTGCCCACATAACACAATGATCTTGTCGCTGATCATTCTTACTCCACCTCCCTGGGGAGATCTCCCAGTGCGAAAATTGTCTCCAATCCGCACCACAGAAGTGTATATGTATATATATATTGGGGGGAGAATACCTGAAGCTATCCTTTGTATCAATGACGGATGTCATGTGAAGAGTCCTGTGATCGGATCTCCCGCTGTATTCTATAGAGGGGATTGTGTAAGGTGGTCACATTGCTCTGTATGGAGGACTTCTAATGCGGCCCCCCCTGGTCGCTGTGTGTATGTAGAGCTCTGTCAGGAGGAGGTGGGTGGCTCTGAGAAGAGCCTTTGGGGGGTGTAGATGAAAGGAGGTCTCTCCGGTGGGGATTATTTCTTCTTTGGAGCGGCCTTCTTGGGCTTGGCTGCTGTCTTGGGTTTAGCCGCCTTCTTAGCCGGACTCTTGGCGACTTTTTTCGGCTTGGCTGCAGCTTTGGGCTTCTTGGGGCTCTTTGTCACCTTCTTGGCAGCTGCAGGCTTTTTTGCGGGTTTCTTGGCGGCCTTCTTGGGGCTCTTGGCTGCGGTGGGGGCTTTGGTGGTGGTCTTCTTCTTGGGGGACTTGGCTGGCTTCTTGGCGGCCGGCTTCTTGGGGGACTTGGCTGCAGCCGATGGCTTCTTGGTGCTTTTCTTGGCGCCTGCCGCCTTGTCCTCCTGCTTCTTGTTGATCTTGAAGGATCCGGAGGCTCCATGTCCTTTGACCTGGACGAGGGTCCCCTTAGTCACCAGCCCCCTGATGGCGATCTTGAGGCGGCTGTTGTTCTTGTCCACATCGTATCCTCCGGCGGACAGGACCTTCTTGAGGGCGGACAGGGAGACCCCGCTGCGCTCTTTGGAAGCGGCCACGGCTTTGACGAGGAGCTCGGACACGCTGGGACCGGACGGCTTCTTGCTGCCTTTCTTGGCTCCTCCGGCTGCCGCCTTCTTGGCCGGCTTCTTCTTGGCGGCGGGCTCCGCTGGAGGAGCGGCGGCTGGGGCGCTCTCAGTCTCCGTCATGATTCCTCTTCAAGAATGTTTACAAAACGTTCATAATACGATGATCCGAGCGCTCTGCCTTTATACAGTACGATCGTCATTTCTATTGGTTGGTATACAACACGCTGTCTGCACTCCTATTGGTTACACATTAGACACGCCCACCCACTCTTACTTCAGTAATAGGGAATCTTCTCTCTCTTGTTGTGTTTTCCGGGCAGAGAGAAAAATGATTTTATTCTGGAATAGAACGATGTCCGATCTTCATCGGGGACCCGATCTGCTCACTGGACTGTCACTTATCGGGGGGTCACTTACAGCTGTCAGGAGCTGCCGAGGAGGCTGAACACAGGGGCTGCAAACACAGCCATCCTCCTGAGTGTGTGTCCCATTCTTCCTTCTATCTTGTTTTCTACACAAATTCTACCCAGAAAACAATCTTCTCACATCTCCCACTAGAATGATCTTCACATTAGATGAGTGAAGAGTGACCATCGGGAAACATTTCCCCCTAATACAGAACTCTGCTCATCTATAGCTGAGTAGAAGGAGCCTGGAACAAAAACATCAGCCGGTGACATGAGATCCTTGTGTGATGTGATGGCAGATATTGTTATACATACAAATGTCTCAGCTGATTACACAATGTCATGTTTGATGTGCTATGTATCATTATCTGGTCACCATGATACATCTATTGTTATCCAGATACTTTGAGTATGTTTATCGATCTCTTTTACTACACAGCTATATATCCTACGCGGGTGCAATGCTTGCTTTTAATCCTTCTATCTTGAATATAAGTTTATTGTTTTGGTGATCAAAGAGTCAATCCATCAGCATTGGATCCCCCAAGAGATCATTTCAGTAACAAGAATTTTGCTGAAAATCCTAATATAGTGTAGCTTTAGGTGAATCGTGATAGTAAATATTGGCTATTTGTAGGTTAGTGAGGGGTGGATTTATTTCTAGGCTACTAAACTAAAAACATGCATACTGACCACAAAACGTATTTTATTCTGTTAACATTCTCCAGGACAAGATTTCAGGGTGTTCCCTTCCTCTCAGATCCAAAGAAAACTAAAAGTAAAGGGAATTCACCAAAAGAATTGAACTTAGGGATTTAAATATTAGACCCCCTTTACCGCATTATCATCTCCCCTCTGTATCCCAGTTAGGTCCGCTCCTCCTTTCCCTAGATAGCATCTCTTCTCTGTATCCTCAATATCTCCTCTCCTCTGTATCCCCCAGAGCCCCGATCTACTAGTGTGGATGAATTCCGGCTAATCCTGAAAATATACAGCGCTAAAAACTTTCACTGATCCAATGATCCCAATCACATGGAAAGTACATGTATCTCATAATACAATAAATCTCCAGAGACCAAGATATTAATTCTAAATAACTACTAGATTATTGTAAAGAAAGGAAGAAAGGAAAAAGATAGATAGATAGATAGATAGATAGATAGATAGATAGATAGATCGATCCCCATAAACTTTACACATGATGTCCGCCTCCTCCCCCAACTTTATTCTAATTTATACTCAATATATAGCACACCTCTCCTTCCTATCATTAATAGCACCGGACCACCGTATGTACAAAAGCATCGCTCCTCTATATCCTGAATAGCACTTCTCCACTGTATCCTAATTAGCACGACTCCACCAATATCTCCATAAAGAGGACCTGTCACCTGACCAATACTATCACATAGGGGGATGGGAGACACTGGGACTGAAAAGACCACCAATATATCCATAAAGAGGACCTGTCCATCCAACTGGGGCACCCCTTAGTTCGTGGACTGGAGGAGTTGCTCTATTTTCCATACTTGCGGTACACAAATACCACACATGAACCATGTTGATGTTATGTAAATCCTGTAAGTTGTTTTATACCAGGGAGGGACCTGGAAGTGACCCTCTGGAGATTTACTCTGATCACTGACAATATTCAATAAAAAGCAATAAAAAAATGGATCCCACTCTATTCCAAATGAAGGTGCAACACTGACACCTGGCGGTCACAAGATACATGGCATCTGTACTGAGATCTGGGAAGAGATACAATGTGATTCGTTGTAATGTTTTCCTTCCTAATTCCCAAATTGTGTTTTACAATGTAGACTTTTGTAGCTGAACCAGAACAATGTCTGGGAATCTAGTAGTGAATTGGAAACACAAGCGGCCATCTAGATACTTGACATTTTTTTTTTTTTGTTAGTTTGTTTTTGTTTTTGTTTGTTATTTTGTTTTTTTTTGTGTTTTTTTTTTTGTTTTGTTTTTTTTTTTGGGGGGGGGGGTAGATGTACCTGGCTAGCAAAGCCCATCGAATAATCCAGAATCATTTTGTACATGGTTAGAATGAAGTCACAGCTCTGATGTGTGGTATGTGGGTGGCTCATTTCCACTATACAACACAAAGACATCCACTTCTCCATACAAAGAGCCCCACATACATTGTTATCGGGAGATCTGATTGTAAATATAGATAACAGAAAGTTTGATCTCTATGGGAGAACAATGTGATAATGACCACACACCTCTCCATTAGGGATGAGCCGAACACCCCCGATTTGGTTTGCACCAGAACCTTCGAACGGACCGAAAATTTGCACAAACGTTAGAACCCCATTGACGTCTATGGGACTCGAACGTTCAAAATCAAAAGTGCTAATTTTAAAGGTTAATTTGCACGGTATTGTCCTAAAAAGGGTTTGGGGACCCGGGTCCTGCCCCAGGGGACATGTATCAATGCAAAAAAAAGTTTTAAAAACGGACGATTTTTCGGGAACAGTGATTTTAATGATACTTAAAGTGAAAAAAAAAGTGAACTATTCCTTTAAATATTGTACCTGGGGGGTGTCTATAGTATGCCTGTAAAGTGGCGCGTGTTTCCCGTGATTAGTACAGTCCCAGCACAAAATGACATTTTTAAAGGAATAAAAGTCATTTAAAACTGCTTACGGCTTTAATGTAATGTCCGGTCCCGGTAATATGGATGAAAATCAGTGAGATAAAAGGCATGGGTACCCCCCAGTCCATTACCAGGCCCTTGGGTTCTTGTATGGATATTAAGGGGAACCCCGCACCCAATTAAAAAAAAAGGAAAGGTGTGAGGCCCCAGGCCTTCTGAACAGCAGTATGCAGATGGTGCAAACAAGACAGGGACTGTAGGTTTGTTGTTAAGTAGAATCTGTTTGTAATTTTGAACAGGTGCATTTTTAAAGTGTAGCTCCAGACTAAAAATCTATTTTTTAGCTTTTTGTAAAACATAGGGAAGGGTTATCACCCCTGTGACATTTGTTTTGCTGTCTGTGCACCTCTTCAGAAGATTTTACCTCACTTTCTGTCCCAATGACAAATGTTTTGTGACAATTTGGGGGTTTTAGTTAAACAAGGATTGGTGATAAAGCATCAGTGGAGAGGAGACATGTTTTTCCCATATTAACTCTTACAGGAGAGAATTTCCTATCCTAGGGGTAGATTTCATCTCACTTTCTGTTGTCTCCTTCCGTTTGCAAGTAGGAGTCGTTTGTAAGTTGGATGTATGAAAGTAGGGGCCTGCCCTATATACTCTGCAGAAATTGCGGCCTTAGGTGTTGGTGTTGCCACAACACTGTAAGCCCTCACAGTTACTCTTGGTGGGCGCAGGAACGGGCTCTGCTGTGAAATATTAGATGAAGAATTGTAATTACATGCCCCTGTTGAACAGGGTCAGAAAAATTGGGCCTTTGGTGGCGGTGGTGCTGGTGTCACAATACTGTAAGTCCTCACAGTTACTCTTGGTGGGCGCAGAAATGGGCAGCTGCAAAATATTAAAAATTGGCAGAAAAATTGGGCCTTAGGCACTGGTGCCACAACACTGCAACCCCTCACAGATACTCTAGGAATGAGCCCTCCTGTAAAATATTGCATCAACATTTGTAATTACAAGCCTCTGTTAAACAGGGGATGAAAAATTGTCCCTTAGCCACTGGTGGCGGCGCCCAGAACCAAAAATATTCTTACAAGCTATCAGCATGATCATTGAGGAGGAAGAGGCACTGATGCTGGTGCCACAACACTGCAACCCCTCACAGATACTCTAGTTGGAGCGCAGGAACGAGCCCTGCTGCAAAGTATTGCATCAAAAATTGTAATTACATGCCCCTGTTAAACGGGGGCTGAAAAATTGGGCCTTAGCCACTGGTGGCGGCGCCCAGAACCAAAAATATTCTTACAAGCTATCAGCATGATCATTGAGGAGGAAGAGGATAGTCACTCAGCATAACAGGATTGTCACTCAGCATCAGAATATGCAGTCTTGAAGGGATCTGACTAATCAAAAAAAAAAAAAAAAAAATATATATATATATATATATATATATATATATATATATATATATATATATATATATATATATATATTGGGTTACATCAGCATCAGGTGCTTGGTAGCTGGTGGTGATCCAAGACTGATTCATTTTTATGAAGGTCAGTCGATCGACCGGGTCGGTGGACAGGCACACCCTGTGATCGGTTACAAAACCTCCAGCAGCACTGAATGTGCGTACCGAAAGAACGCTGGATGCAGGACAGGCCGGTAGCTCAATTGCATACTGTGCAAGCTCTGGCCAGTGATCCATCCTCAAGACCCAGTAACCCAGAGGATTTTTGGTGGGAAAAGTGTCCAAGTCAGATCTTGCCCCTAGATATTCCTGCACCATGTAAAACAGACGCTGGTGATGGTTGCTGGAACCGATCATACCTTGGGGCTGAGGACTAAAAAATTGTCTGAATGCATCGGTCAGACGGCCACCTTCTCCACCGCTCCTTCTTTGACTGACCGAAGCCTCAGCAACACGTTGTCCAGGAACAGGAGTTTGTAACCTCCCAGTCTCTGGGAACACGTTGCACAGACCTTTCTGCAAGGCCTCCCAAAGATGTTTCATCCTCTGCTCCCTCTGCAACGGCAAGATAAGGTCCGCAACCTTACCCTTGTAACGTGGATCAAGGAGGGTTGCCAGCCAGTATTGATACCTCTCCTTGATACCACAAATACGAGGATCCTTCCACAGGCTTTGCAGGATCAGGGAGGCCATGCAGCGTAGGTTTGCTGAGGCATTCGGTCCGGAGTCCTCTGGGTCACTAAGGACGACATGATCCGCAGCCACCTCCTCCCAGCCATGTACAATTCCATGGGTTTCTTGGGACTGTAAATGATCCCTTAAAGACTGCTGCTGATGCTAAGTGCCAGGCTCCACCCCCATGCTGACACAATCCATCTCTTCCTCCTCCTCCTCCTCCTCTTCCTGTGTGATCGGCGGGCACGCAGGAACACTGTCTGGACAAAGGGGACCTTGAGAGCTAAGAAAGTCCTCCTCTTCCTGCCTCTGTTCTGCCTCAAGTGCCCTGTCCATTATTCCATGCAGTGTGTGCTCCAACAGGTGGACAAGGGGGACAGTGTCACTAATGCATGCACTGTCACTGCTCACCATCCTCGTGGCCTCCTCAAATGGTGACAGGACAGTGCATGCATCCCTGATCATGGCCCACTGGCATGGGAAAAAAAAAAACAAGCTCCCCTGACCCTGTCCTGGTGCCATAGTCACACAGGTACTCATTGATGGCCCTCTGCTGCGTGTGCAGCCGCTGCAACATGGCCAACGTTGAGTTCCACCTGGTGGGCATGTCACAGATTAGGCGGTTCTTGGGCAGGTTAAATTCCTTTTGGAGGTTAGCCAGCCGAGCACTGGCATTATATGACCTGCGGAAATGCACACAGACTTTCCTGGCCTGCCTCAGGACATCCTGTAAGCCCGGGTACCTGCCCAAGAACCGCTGTACCACCAAGTTAAGGACGTGAGCCAAACAGGGCACATGGGTCAGTTGTCCCTGTCGGAGGGCAGAGAGGAGGTTGGTGCCATTGTCGCAAACCACCATTCCTGGCTTAAGCTGGTGTGGCGTCAACCACCTCTGAACCTGCCCCTGCAGAGCTGACAGGATCTCTGCCACAGTGTGGCTCCTGTCCCCCAAGCACACCAGCTCAAGCACCGCATGGCATCTTTTGGCCTGCGTGCTTGCGTAGCCCCTTGAACGCCTACGGAGCACCGCTGGTTCCGAAGTCAAATCACAGGAAGATGCCATGTAGGAAGAAGAAGAGGTGGGGGTGGAGGAGAGAGGTGTGGCAGAATCACTACTAGTAGTATTTTGGAGGCGTGGTGGCAGAACAACCTCCAACACTACTGCACCCTGTCCTGCATCCTTCCCAGCTGCCAGAAGAGTCACCCAGTGCACGGTGAAAGATAGGTAACGTCCCTGTCCATGCCTGCTGGACCATGCGTCAGCGGTAATATGCACCATACCGCTGACCGCCCTGCCCAGCGAGGCCAAGACATTGCCTTCCACATGCCGGTAGAGAGCTGGAATCACCTTCCGTGAGAAAAAGTGGTGTTTGGGAACCTGCCACTGAGGAACCGCACATTCCACAAACTCACGGAAGGGGGCAGAGTCTACCAACTGAAAAGGCAGCAGTTGAAGTGCTAGCAATTTAGCCAAGCTAGCATTCAACCGCTGGGCATGTGGATGGCTGGGAGCAAACTTCTTTCTGTGGTGTAGCAGCTGGGGCAGGGAAATTTGCCTGGTACAATCTGACGTTGGTGTACCAATAGCAGATTGCCCCCAAGTACTTGGCTGTGACACACCTAATTCTACACCTTCATTTCTCTCAGTGCAGGACTCAGAGAGGACTGAAGGTCTAGTGGGGTTGGAGATCCCAGCTGATGAGGAGCAAGGAGAGGTCCTCTTTGTTCTTTGGTGTGGGTCTTTTGGTACGCTTGCCAACAAACTGCATGGCAGGTCAACATATGTCTGGTCAAGCATGTGGTGCCCAAGCGGGAGATGTTTTGGCCACGAGAGATACGCTTGAGACATATGTTGCAAATAGCAGCGGTGGGATCTGATGCACTCGTCTCAAAAAAGGCCCACACCAAAGAACTTTTGGAATAACGCGCAGAGACAGCAGCGCCCTGCACATGTGGAGCTCTGCAGTGTGATGCAGTCAGTGTGCTGCCCTTAAGCTGGCCCCTGGAGGGCATCCTGCCTTGTTGGTGATGTGCTTCCTCCTCCTCCTCCTCTCTCCTATCAGGCACCCATGTGGAGTCAGTGACCTCATCATCCCCTCCCTCCTCATCACTGGAGCAAAGCTGGCAGTATGCTGCAGCTGGGGGAACATGACTGGCAGATTGCTGTCCTTCTTGGGCACCCCCTCTCTCTGGGCTCACGTTACTGCCTTCCTCTAGCTGGGTACCATCATTGGAGCCTTCAAAATGCTGGGCATCCTCCTGGAGCATGTACCCAACACTGTGGTCAAACAGTTCGGGGGACTCCTCAGGAGGACATGGTGGGGCTAGAGAAGGAGTGACTGATGCCATTGAGCCAAGGGAAGAGGCCGCATTGGCAGCTGCTTTGCCAGACAAAGTACTCTGAGCCTGGGTGAGAGAGGATGAGGAGGATGAGGACAGCTTGGTCATCCACTTTACCAAGTCTTCCGCGTGTTGCGGCTTAATACGGCCAGCTGCTGAAAAAAAGGACACGCGTGTCCCACGGCCACGTGCTGATGAGGATGTACCGTCTCCACGACCAGCACTGTTGCCTCTAGACACAGAGCCTGCTTGCCCTCTTTTATTGGCTTGTGACAGTCTGCCTCTCTTTGTTGGCCTTCCAGACATACTAATGGCCTGCAGTGAGATGTAGCTGCACAAAGCTGGGATGCATATATATATATACTGATACTGCAGCTAGCAGAATCAACTGCCTGCCTGTAGTATTATTAGTATGAGAACACCAGCAATTGTCTTCAGGTAGCTTTAGGTGCACACTGTGCAGAGGACACAGTACACTAATTGTAAATACTGTAGCAGCCGGGGGCGTGGTCAAGATGGCGACCAGATAGGACGTGTGGGAAGGGAGCTCCGTTCTCTGCCGACAATTCATCCGTTTATAGGGGACATATCCTCGCTCTAACACTACCGGGAGGTAGAGAAAGCAGGCGGGTATGAGAAGGGGAAGCTCCGGTTCCCAAAGGAAGAGGCAGCAGGCTCCTAGGACCCCGCCAACAACCAGAGGTGCGTGCGGGACGGCCTACACCAACATGGCATCCCAGACGGAGCAGGCTGAGTCTCCCCAGCTGGGAGTCGATCAGTTCCAGGCGCTCATGCAAGCTATCACGGGCTGCCAAACAACACTGACCACTAAGATCGAGCAGATGCAGCTTGAAATGGGCCTAATTAGGCGGGACATGGATAAGCACCGGGATAGATTAAATGAAGCGGAGCGGAGAGTGGGGGAGACAGAAGACACGGTCAGGGAGCATTCTGCCTCCCTCCGCACGTTACAGGTTAAAATGAAGGCGATCAAATCCCGAGCAGAAGATCAGGAAAATAGGAACGGGCGGAACAATTTACGCATGGTGGGTCTCCCGGAGGGGGCTGAAAGGAGAGACCTATGCAGAGCAGTTGCTGCGTACGCTCCTCCCGCAGGCGCCATTCTCCCCTCACTTTGCAGTCGAGCGGGCTCACAGAAAGCCGTCGGCTCCAGGCCCGCCTGGAGCTCCGCCACGTACATTTATTTTCCGCCTTTTGAATTTTAGAGACCGGGATCTCGTTCTCAGAGAGGCTAGAAGATCGGAGAACTACGACATGAAAATGTGAAGATTATGTTATTTCCGGATTTCTCCATTGAAACACAACGACAACGCAGATCGTTCGACCAGATCAAGGCCCAACTAAGGAGCAAAGGTCTCAAGTACAGCATGATGTTTCCAGCGCGCCTCAGAGTGATTGACGGCGAGACCACCAAGTTTTTTGTTTCTCCAGAGGAGGCTTCCAGATGGTTTGATACCCTTCCTAGGCAGCGCTAAGCTGCTTACCGTTTGTTTGTTTTTTTGAATGCTTTGGAAGTTTCCAGTGAAATGCGCAGTTACAAGTGGAGTGCTTGCTCCTCTACAAATTTATCCTGTTGGCTGCTTAACACACAGGCTTCCCCTGAGGCCTATTCTGAAGGGCACATTGTTTGTTGTGGGGGCGGGAGGGAGGGGGTGCATACCCCTAAGTCTGGAGGTACCTGAGCTCATATCCATATGGCAGCCAGATAATTTTCCTCTCAAGATTGAAATATGGACCACCCCTAGGTACTCACAACATCTACTACTGGAGGCTTCTTCGCCTCTCCTCCTCACGGGTACGTACTCTTTCTCTGAAATGTTTTAATATTTCCCTCTGGAGACGACTTTTCGGGGTGAGATATATGTTTGTTCTCAAGGAGGGGTGTACTTATGTGACCGGAATTTGACGGCTCGGGTCCCCTCCCCAAGGCTATCAAGATTGAACTGTCCGGCTGACATATTTCTCCTGGCAATCATAGAAGGGACTAAAAAGGGCCTTATTATTCTGTCTTGGAGAACTCAGGTCTTGAACTAACAACGGGAAAGACAGTCCCCCATGTCTGGCTGACGTAATACTTCTGGCCCTCTCTCCACTTAAAGAGGAGTTTGAGGGTTATAAATGAATAACAATGTGCCCGTGGCTGGTTCTGGTCGTGGGGGAGGGATGTAACTAAGAATGTGCCCTTAGCTTGTTCTAAGTGAAGCGGAGAAGGGATTATTATACTTAAGTTAAGTTGAATTGTGAGCAGTAGCTCTTTCTCTCCCTGTGGGTGGTTAGGTATGATTTATACATTTCTCAGACTGTACCCTCTGCCAGCTATGGGTGAAATGGAGGGAAGATATGGGTACTTAGGTTGGGTTGTGGTCCATGCCTCTTTCTCTCCCTGTAAATAGGGGTGAAGGATGTATTTGTAACTAAGATTGTGCCCTTAGACTGTCTAAGAGAAGCGGAAGTTGATTTTGGTATGGGGATGGAGGGGTGGACCATAGCTCTCCATATGACCCTAGGTGACTGTGAACGATGTGTTTATATAGATTATTAAGAATGTGCCCCTAGATAGTTTAGGTGAAACTGCCGCCGGGGACTCCTGGACAGATAATTCTGTGCGGGCTCCCTTGGTGGTAGTGGTCTTTATGACCGGTTCTGGGCGGGGCTCCCTAGCTCCGGCTGGGGCTCTAGGTCCTTGGTGCGCTTAGTATTACGCACCACCCCCCAAGGGAGATTTCTCCTATCTAAAATGTTTAACAAGTTCGGTTTGGGTATACAAACACCCCATGAGTTACAATTGGAGGTGTGGGGTGGGTTGGGGGGGGGGGGGGGGTTTGGTTTGTTTCAGTTTTATATATTTTTTTTTTTTTTTTTTTGCAAGTAATCTTTATTGAGACACTTAGTTATGGTACAACAATTGTAGCGGAGAAGTTGCAAAAAAATACAAGGAGATTGACAATATCAGGTCTGACCCAAAATAGTAAGGGTCTAATATGTAGGGTAATTTTTTTTTTGTTTTCCTTTAACGGGAGGGGTAATAGGGATAGGGGAGGGGAAAGAAGGAGATCAGGAAAGTGGTAATGGAAAAGAGTGAGACAGTGTGTAGAAATTTTAGCAGTATCATCTTATGTTCTACAGTGTACAGTAAGCAGTGGTCCTTCCCGGATGACTCAATTCATGATGGGCGAATAGGCAGATAGATGACCCTCTATAGGGAGGGCCATCAGATAATAAAAAGGAACTGGTGGCTATGCAAGTTATTAAGAACACAGTGCAGCTCGGGGATCTGACAGCCAATATTGCCAGTGATCATAAAATGTATTCACTTTCATCTGTGATTTGGCAAATAGGAGTTCCATAGAGAGATGATCATTTAGGATGTAAGTGGTATGGTTCAGAGTGGGTGCACTGGCCTGTTTCCAGAACCTAGCAATGGAGAGGCGAGCAGCAATTAGGATATGTGTGATAATGGGGTGAAATTTTGGGTGCCAGTTCGATAGTCCCAGTCCGAAGAGAGCCATCCGCGAAGTTAATGTGATAGATACATTAGTTATATCTTTAATGAGGTTGGAGACGTCCGTCCAGAAGATAGTAATGGACGGGCATTCCCACCAAATATGAAAGATATGTCCGTCCATATCACAGTTTCTCCAACATTTCCTCGAATGGGATGTGAACATTCGGGCTAATTTCACTGGGGTATAATACCAGCAGTAGAGGATTTTTAATAGGGTCTCCCAATGAGAAATGTTTCTGGAATATATGCTGGGGGTTCTTATAGCTTGATACCAGAGAGAGGGAGGAAGGTCACATCTGAGGGTGGATTCCCAGAAAGACATAGCTGAGGACCTTTCATCCTGTTTAGGCTTTATAAGCAGTCTATAGAGGTATGAGATACCACGCGTTTTGTTATTGGTTAGGTTGAAAAAGGATAAGAGGTCCTTGGTCAGAGTGTTGAGTGAAGTCAAGATAGGTGCAAGGATGTGGCGGATTCTTAGGTAGATGTAGAAATCCTTATTGGGGAGAGCAAAGCTCTCTTTAAGTTGTTGGAAGGATATAAGCTGAGAGTTCTGGTATAGGTCACCTATTTTTTGGATACCTAGTGAGACCCATCTGTGCAGAGGCAAGTCCGTTGAGAGGAGAGACAAGGAAGTTAACGGCAGCTGATGCAGTGCTTGAGTATGCAGCCCCAAAGACGTTTGGATGATTGCTTTCCACGTGGATATTGTAGCATTAACAGTTGGCAAAAAGGAGCGAGGTGGATGGTATCCAATCCACGTGGCTGCTAGTATCAATGAAGGGCTTTGGGTCAGGGCTAAAGCTTCAATTTGAGTCCAGAGCTGTGTAGATGTAGAGTCCCAGAGTTTTTTGGTCTGGTCGAGTATAGTTGCCTTGTAGTAGGATCTGAGGTCTGGTACTCCCGGTCCAGCATATGTTTTGGGGATTTGTAGTAAGGAGGATTTAATGCGGGGCTTACGGGCTGCCCAGATGAAGTGATTAATGATCCTTTGTAGGTTGGCTACATCCGATTGAAGTATAGGTAATGGAAGCGTCCTGAAGAAATACAGAATGTGGGGTAGTAGAAACATCTTGGACAGGGCTATGCGTCCTGCCCAAGAGGTACAGACATTGAGTAGTGATTTGGATATATCCTGGAGTTTCTGGATCAGGATAGAGAGATTGGTGCATAGAAGTACACTTGAAGGGGATGTTAATTGTATACCCAGATACGGCATGGATGAGTTGGGGGCCCAGGAAAAGGGAGAGACTGTGGTGATAGCCTTCTTGAGATGTGGCGGTAAAGAAACACCCAACATAGCTGACTTAGATTTGTTCAATTTATACATGGAGACCTGACTAAACTGGTGTAGGAGATCACAAAGAGGTGGAAGAGATTTCAAAGGGTCTGTGAGCCATATGATTATATCATCGGCATATAGGCCGATCTTATGTGAGTGTTGGCCGATTGGTAATCCAAAGATGCGGGGGTGTGCTCGTATGGCGTGAGCTAGCGGCTCAATGATAAGTGCAAATATTAGGGGCGATAAGGGACACCCTTGCCTAGTCCCATTAGTAATAGGGAAAGGGGTGGAAAGCATGCCAGAAGTCAATACCTTCGCTCTAGGTGTAGAATAGAGGCCTAATATTGCTTGGAGAAAGGGGCCCTGTATGCCAAATTTCTGAAGGACCAAATCTAGATATAGCCAGTTAACTCGATCAAACGCCTTCTCTGCATCTAAAGAGATCAGCAGAGAAGGCGTCCGACGATGCTCTGCCCAATGTATGAGGTCTATGAACCTACGAGTGGCATCGGAGGCTTGTCTACAGGGAATAAATCCCACCTGATCTGGGTGGATGAGGGTGGGCATATACTCAGCAAGACGCGTGGCTAATAACTTGGTGTAAATTTTGAGGTCGGTGTTTAGAAGTGAAATGGGCCTATAGTTAGCTGGATCTTGGAAGGGTTTACCAGGTTTATGTATGGTAGTTATCACCGCTTCAAGAGATTCTGATGGTATTTCTCCGGTTGTTAGAAATTTATTAAAGGTATTACATAGATGGGGTACTAATTGGTCTTGGAAGGATTTGTAATATTCATTTATAAAGCCATCTGGTCCTGGTGCTTTATGAAAGGGGAGATCTTTGATAGCTTTAGAGATTTCTTGATGTGAGAATGGTTGGGAAAGGTATTTAAGCTGTGTCGGGGTAATGGTAGGGAGTTGGAGAGGGGTTAGGAAATCATTGATTTGTTGGGAGGTAGGATTGGGCTCGGATGCGGACTGCGAGAGGTTGTATAACCTAGAATAGAATGAGCTAAAGCCGTCAGCTATGTCTTTTGGGTTTGTCATTTTACGTCCCTGTTCGTCTAAAAGGAACTGAATTCTGGTTTGTGCAACCCTACGTTTGTATTGCTGTGCTAGAAATTTACCGGGTTTATTACCTTGGGAGTACCAAGAGAGGCGAAGGCGCCTAAGATAGAAATCATAGCCTCTTTGTACGTAGGAGCATAATTCGTTTCTAACTTTCCTGACTTTGTCTATGGTGTTTTGTGTAGGGTTTTGTTTGTTCAGGGCTTCAAGTGTTTTGATACGGTCAAGGAGAGAGTTAACGGTCATAGTTTTTTTTCTTTTTTTCCTGGGCACCCAACTTTAGGAATATACCTCTTAATACTGATTTATGGGCATTCCAAAGGGTCGCAGGGTTGGAAACGGACCCTGTGTTAGAGTTAAAGAAGGCAGAAATCTCAGAACGTACCTGTTCCAGAGTCTCCGCGGCACCAAGTAATGATGCATTCAAGCGCCATGGAGTGTGTCCAAATGTTCTGGGGGTATGGACAAAGTAATGGATACCGGGGCATGGTCTGACCAGGTAATGACTCCGATCCTAGATCGAGAGATTTTTTGTAATAGTGCCTTGGAGGTCAGGAACAAGTCTATCCTGGAGTATGAGTTTTGGGTGTTTGAGAAGAAAGAGTAGTCCCTCTCCGTACCATGTTGACATCTCCAGGGGTCGTAAAAATGGTCTTCAAGGGAGATTAGAGATGACAGGGCCGTGGATTTTCTACGTTTGATATTGGAGGAGTCCAACTGGGGGTCTATGACTTCGTTGAAGTCTCCACATATTATAATTCGGTCTCTGGGATAGTGTTGGATTTTTTGGATTATAGATTTGTAAAAGGACCTTTGTCGGATATTTGGAGCGTATATATTTACAATAATAAGGTGTTGATTATTGAAAGAGGCAGATAAGATTAGGTTTCTCCCCGAAGGGTCTTGATCGAGATGATTGAGGGTAAATGCTATGGAGGATCGAATTGCTATCATGACTCCTCTTTTTTTCTTATCAGCACGTGCATGGAAGCAGTGAGGGAACAATTTGTGGGAGCATTGGGGAGACTTATCCTCTGAGAAATGTGTCTCCTGAACACAGAGTAAATCTGCTTTTTGTGATATAGCCTCTTGCCATAATAGTGAGCGCTTAAAAGGGCTATTAAGCCCCTTCGCATTCAAGGAGGTAATTGTCAGTGACATAGTGAGAGACTAGACGCTTATGTCTTGTTGGTACCGAGGTGAACTGTCTCTGTCTAAAGCAAGGGTGATAGGAAGGGGGGAAAGAGGTCAAGGAAAGTTTACTGTGGATACGCAAAGAGTTGATACAATAGAAATAGTCTGGATTGGAGTCTGTAAAATACAGAAGATCCAATTCAACTATTCAATAACAGTGAAGATTAGACATATTTATAAACAGGTAACTTATAAAACTGTTAATACAAAACTGTATGAGTGTGGCAAATAAGTGTGCCTAACACACTAAAACTGGGAAGCGTGGAGAGAGTTCCAAACGTGGTTCTACTCCTCCACTAGTAAAATCTGTTGAGCGACAGTATAAACCAGCCTGAGAAAGATCCCTCCTCTATGGAGGTTGTTGGATCAAGACTTGTTACCATTATGGCGGAGCTTTCGATGCCCAGGGGTTGGAGATTCTGGATGGTGGCCCTGATTTTGGAGTAGATGGGAGATCACGAGATAGAATGCCCCAGTTATTCAGTTGCTTGAGCCCATCTTTGGGGGTGTGTATGGAAGCTTGCTGATTATGGTACGTGACCAGTAGCTTGGTAGGATAACCCCATTTATATGGTAGCTTATGCTCATTGAGTATTGAGGTTACTGGAGCAAAGGATTTGCGTGCTTGGGAAGTAGCTGCCGATATGTCATTGTACAGCGAGATTTTAGCAAAGGGCTCCGGGAGGGTGCGCAGAGATCTTGCTGTACGCATGATGTTTTCCTTAATGTGAAAGAAGTGAATGCGCGCCAATATGTCTCTGGGGACTGAAGCCGGTAGATGCTGTGGCTTGTGTATCCTGTGTGCACGGTCGATCAGCACATCATTCGTCGTCAGTTATGGAATGAGTTTGCGAAATAGCTGATGCAGATATGGGACTATTTCAGGGGGTGCCAGAGACTCAGGAACCCCCCTGATTTTAATGTTATTACGTCGCGACCTATCCTCTAGGTCTGCGACTTTTAGGCGGAGCATCTGAATAGTCGCAGAGTGGTCATCTTGTGTGTGCACTACTGTGTTATGAGCTTTAGTGGCCTCAGATAAATGCTGCTCAATATGGGTGGTACGGTCTTCTAGGCAGGTGACTTTGTCCTGCAGCTGGTTAATGGACACTTTCAGTTCACGGTGGAGATCTGCCTGAAGGGAGAGCAGCATAGCTTTGATGGAGTGTTCAGAAGCTGGGTTGTCAGAGGTGGGGTAGGCAGCTAGGGGAAGAGTGACTGGACATTCTGCTGTGGGACTACAGGTCCCAGCGCCATGTTGCTTCTTCAAAGGGGGCTGCTTGTCAGGGGAGTGTGCAGAGGAATCGGCAATCCGCTTACCTCTATCCCCTGGTGAAGGTAGCTGCTCAGAGAGGAGATCTGCTGGGTCCTCCATGTCAATGGAGGAATTCTCTGTTGCCGCTGTATAATCCGGCGGGCGCTCCGAGTCTCCACACTCCCGGCCGGCGCCATTTTGATTCTTCTGCAAGGGCTGCATGTAGAAATCGAGCAGTCTGCAGGGACCCCTGAGCTTCGGTTTCACTTTGGACATAGTCCGTATGATGTCCTGTATGTCCCCCTCCTACTTGGAGGGCAGATGGAGGCTGTGCTGTGGCTGGTGAGGCTGAGGAGGATCGTGGAGGAGCAGAGCTCAGTAATCAAGCGGCCATCATCTTCCGCGGCCAGGCCACGCCCCAGTTTTATATAATTTTTTCTTTAATTGCCTACCTTTATGCCTTATACTTTATGATACTGTTTTACTACGTCTGCTATGATTGCTTTCAGTGGTTGCTGACTTTGGGATTGGTAACTGTAGACATATGGATATCTCTGTTAAACCCTGGGATGTGTGGGGTATTCTCTCCTCCAGGACCCTCCGATAATCCACTCCATTATACTCCATGATGGCCCCTATTAAAATTGTGTCCTGGAATGTTAGGGGTTTAAACCACAAAATTAAGCGCTCCCTGGTCTTTGAATACCTCAAAAAAAATATGCCCCTCAGATCTGCATCCTTCAAGAGACGCATCTGGTGGGAAAGTGATGGGGTTAAAGAGACCCTGGGTGAGCCGTCACTACCATGCCACTTACTCCGGCTATTCTAGAGGAGTTAGTGTCCTGGTACATAAAACCCCTAGCTTTGAATTGTTGGATGTGGTCACGGACCCGGAGGGGAGGTATGTGTTGATACATGCTAACATAGACACGGTAGACATGGTGGTGGTGGGAGTATATTTGCCACCCCCAGCTAATATCTCTATAATGCAGAAGCTGACCATGCTGATTGCCCAATTCCAGACTGACAATGTGGTCATAGCGGGAGATTTTAATATACCTCCAAATCCTCCAAATCCTTGCATGGATAAATTATCCCCGCTAGGGACTCAACGCTGTCTAAATGGGCAGATGTGTACGGGCTGGTGGACATATGGCGATGGAAGAATCCATCAGAACGCGCTTACACCTGCCACTCCTCTTCATACAACACCCTGTCCCGTATTGACCTGATCTATGCTAGTAGCGCAATGCTCCCCAAGGTTATTGCAATCGAGATACTTCCACTGGGTATCTCGGATCATTCCCCCCTACTATGTACAATACAAACTCATACTCCCCAAGCGGATAGACTTTGGCGACTCTCTAGATTCTGGATTGAACATCCAACCATAGAAATAGAGGTGGCCAAAGAGATAAGAGGTTTTTGGTTGACTAATGCCGATTCCACAGGGATGGCGATGGTCTGGGATACGTTTAAAGCCTATATACGAGGGTGCTATTTATCATCTATTACACAGGAAAGGAACAATGATAAAATTACACTGGAGGAGGCGGAGGCCAGAGCGCAGGAACTAGAGTCTAGGTTCGCCATGACTTCCAATCCTGTCACGGCTCAGGATATGAAGGTAGCATATTGGGAGGTGATGTTACTTAGGATGGCCAAGGTTCATAAACGTCAGCTTACTCAAACGCAACAGATTTTCGAACAAGGTGACAAACCAGGTAGATTGCTGGCTTGGATTTCCAAGGAGCAATCCCCAATTTCCACCATTGCAGGCCTGCGTAGGGAGGATGGGACTAAGGTGACAGACCCAATGAATTTCAATCGATGCTTTACAGAATTGTACGAGGCTTTATACTCCACTAGGGCAAACTACTCCCCAGATGAGTTACACAATTTTCTAGAGGGGGTGACGCTCCCAATTCTCTCTGACGATGCAAGGGAAAATCTAGACGCCCCGATTACAATGCCGGAGGTGCGGGTAGCATTGAGTTCTATGCAGACAGGGAAGACTCCAGGGGAAGATGGGATCCCTCCTGAATTCTACAAACAGTACCTAGAGGACCTAACTATCAAAATGCACGACATGTTTACAAAATCCCTACAGGCCAAAGACCTTCCACCATCCATGTCCCAGGCCATCATAGTGGTAATACCCAAACCTGGGAAAGACCCCCAGTTGTGCTCTTCATACCGGCCCATCTCCCTGCTCAACTCTGACGCCAAAGTGCTTACCAAAATTCTTGCCAGGCGACTAAATGAAGTTATACTTACCCTGATCCATGAGGATCAGTCAGGATTTATGCCTGGCAAGGCAACCGATATTAATCTGCGAAGGCTGTATGCAATCCTGGCCTCTGGAGGTGAGGGAGGGGCTGATGAAATGGTGGCCTCTCTTGACGCGGAGAGGCCTTTGACTCCGTAGAGTGGGGCTATCTCTGGGAGGTCCTCCGTAAATTCGGATTTGCTCCATCCTTCATCTCCTGGGTTAGGTTGATATACAAGGCACCGAAGGCCAGGGTGCGTACCGGAACAGTCTTGTCCTCACCCTTTGTTTTGGGCAGGGGAACATGGCAGGAGTGCCCCCTATCCCCGGGACTTTTTGCACTAGCAATTGAACCTATGGCGGCGCTTCTTTGGGCTTCAACACAAATTAAAGGGATTGTTAGAGGTCCACTGCAAGAAAAAGTGTCCTTATATGCAGATGACACCCTGCTATATCTGAGGGATGATGGGTGCTCACTACAGATGGCTCTGTCACTTATAGATAACTTTGGGCAATTCTCAGGAATCCGAGTGAATTGGGGGAAGTCAGTGATATTTCCCCTACATTCTGGGACGGGAAGCCAGCAGATGGACGGACAGCTGCAGAGGGTTCCCCAGTTTCGGTACCTAGGAGTTGAGATACATCGGGACTGAGGCTGGGTTCACACTGCTGCGGTGGCAGAAATCGCATGTGATTCGCAGCGCACTGCTGTTCACATCACATGCAATGTCTGTGCTGTGCGATATCAGCCATACAGATAGTATGGCTGATATCGCACCGCATTCGGTCCAAACTCCCACAGGAACCTTTTTTTTGTTCGGACCAAAATCGGATCGCATGGGTGTTCACACCTATGCGATCTGAAAATGTCCGAATTGTCAGTTCGCATTGCGATATGCGGGCTGAACTGGGGGTGTCATTAACATTGTATGACACTCCCCAGCAGTTCGCATATGGCAGTGTGAACTGCCGTGCGAGTTGGTGCGATGCGGGAACCCGCAGTAAATTTGCTGCGTTCCCGCACCGCAGCAGTGTGAACCCAGCCTTAAGGCAGTTTATCCCTCTGAATCTCAATCCGGTGGTTCAGCGGATATCCCAGAGCTGTGCCAGATGGAGATCTCTCCCCCTGACACCGGTTGGAAGAGTTAACCTAATTAAAATGTCGATCCTTCCTAAGTTCACTTACCTTTTCCCGCCAGACTCCTGTACCTATACCAAATAGTTTTTTTTCAGAGGTTGGATAGCATTCTGGTATCTTTTGTCTGGAACGGGAGGGCTCCCAGGGTGGCCAAAGTAAAGCTGCAGCTGCCCACATTGCTTGGTGGCCTGGCACTACCGTGCCTATTGAAATATTACTGGGCAGCAGTCCTGGTGACAGTCAAGTGGTGGCTGTCAGGGGAGCCGGCTAACCCTGCCTCTTCATTAGAGGCGGCGTTGCTGGGTTCATATGCGGAGCTTAGAAACTTGATCCATAGGGGCCCTAGGTCTAACTCTCGGGTCACCTTTCCTATGACTACGACCCTGAAGGTGTGGGAGTCGGTGGCCAGACAGGTGGGTGGATCTGGGATATGGTCCCCTGAGACCCCATTGTGGGGGAATCCTCGCTTACCACATTTCCGCTCCATCCCTGATCCTATTGTGTGGGCCAGGTATGGAGTTACAGCATTGAGGGACATAATGTCTCAGGGGCAGTTGATTACATTTGATGCACTAAAGCTCCACCGTGACCTCCCGAACCACATGTTTTTCAGGTTTATCCAATTACGACATGCCTATCGATCCCAATTCCCCTCCTCAATCTCACTGGAGATGTCACCGGTGGAGAGAATGCTTAAATCCCCTGATCAGACCAAAACGATGTCTACCTTATATAATATGTTTGTTACGCTAGATACCTCTGGGGTCTCCTCAGGACTTACCTCCAAAACGATCCGAATAACTAACGGAACTAGGCAAGGATGTCCCCTATCGCCCATTATTTTTACGCTCCTTATGGAACCATTGGCGGAAAGTTTCCGATCTCATCCCAACATTACAGGCATCACTATTGGCGATACTGAACATAAAATTAGCCTATTTGCGGATGATGTCCTGCTCATGCTCTCTAACCCCAAAACATCACTACATGAGACACAGAAATTGCTGGAAGAATTTAGTGCCATATCCTACTATAAATTAAACGCCACAAAGCCCCAAATTTTAGGTTTTAATGTTCCACCCTCCATGCAAATTTACCTAACTAATAGATTCCCTTTTGAGTGGTCCCCCCCACTTTTTGACATTCTTAGGAATTCAATTAACTGCACACACCTCACTGCTATATGAACATAACTTTAAGCCCTTCTTGGAATCACTGCCTCGACAACTATCCCTTCTGAGGACTCAGGAACTTTCAAGGGCTGGAAGAATAGCGACCTTAAAAATGCTGCTCTTACCAAAACTCCTTTATCTCTTTCGCACCTTAATATTCCCCTTACCACAAACTTTCCTTTCCGCCACCCAAAAGCTCTTCACTCAATTTATTTGGAACCACAAACCCCCAAGATGCTCCCTCAATATTATGTTAAGGCATAGAAAGAATGGTGGAATGGGAGTACCCAATATTATGGCGTATTATAAAGCATGCGTATTAGATCAACTTAGACACTGGTGGAACCCCCCTAAACATAAAAAGTGGGCATTTATGGAATCCAATGCGCTTCCACATAAAAATTACCAATCGATTCTTATCGCTAGTAGAATGGGAGCTCCACTACCCATCTCTAATATCCCAACTGTACAAATCTCCATCAAATTATGGTCAGAAATTCCCCTCTTATCTTCACCCAAGGGATCACTTTTTAAAATCCCTACCCCACTCTCAGTGCTCCAACACTTTATAGCCTGCATTGACCTTAAACTCTGGAAAAATAAAGGCCTTCTTCTTTTGAGAGACCTATACCAGGATGCGTCTCTCACCACACATATGAAACCTTATCTACCCGCTTTGACCTTCCGCAACCCGCGCAATTTACCTATTTACAAGTACGCTCCTTCCTCCATAAACATCCTCTACCTCTACACTTAGAAATTCCAGTCTCCATGTATACTTTCTTCCTTGAACCAACATCCCCTCTAAGGGGTATTTCCCTCTTTTATAATATCTACAACACTCAAGATCCCTTCTCAAAGACCACTACCATGCTAAAATGGGAAGAGGCTTTGGGAAAAACCTTCACAGATACCTATTGGGTGAAAGCTCTATCTACCACTTATACCTCATCCAAGTGCATTAACCATTGGGAACATTACCAAAAGGTAATACATTCTTGGTACCTTACCCCGTACAAACTTTCCAAATTCTACCCATCTCAATCGGCCTTGTGCTGGAGAAAATGTGGAGAATCTGGAACTCTATGCCATATATTATGGTCTTGTATATCACTACGGTCATACTGGAACAAGATTTTTTCCATAATGTCTGATATTTGTAGCCGACCCATTGTACCTCATCCAGAACTAGCCATCTTGCACCTGAACATTCACAAATTTCTTCCCAAGTTCCGAGTAGTAATCATACAATTTTTATTAGCAGCAAAAATAACTATTACAAGGAAGTGGAATACCATTGATCCACCTAATCCTAGTGATGCCATCCTCACCCTGAGCTGCCAATGCGAGATGGAGAAATTACTGGCAATCACAAACCTCAGTCTCACAGTATTTAGCGATAAATGGGAACCCTG